>NW_006771143.1:1323145-1329974 GCF_000442215.2 Lipotes vexillifer
GAGTCCGCCTGCCGACGCAGGGGACACGGGTTCGTGCCCCGGTCCGAGAAGATACCACATGCCGCGGAGTGGCTGGGCCCGTGAGCCATGGCCGCTAAGCCTGCGTGTCTGGAGCCTGTGCTCCGCAACGGGAGAGGCCACAGCAGTGAGAGGCCCATGTACCGCAAAATAAATATATGAATATATTCTAGGACTACAGACAGTCTTGAATGAGTACATATACATTATAACATATATATAACATATATATGTAGTACATATAACATATATGTGTAGTAATATACAGTAGAGTTAATATATATAGTATATATACACACATACACAAATATACACATACATATGTATATACATATATACATGCGTGTATATATATATATATATATATACATACATACACACCTTATGATAATTAACATATCAGGACATCTGCATTTTGCCTTTATACTGTACACATGATGTTCACTGGAGATTAGGCCATTTAGTAAAATTTTCATCTGTACTTTCCTCACCACATACTTCCTTTTCAAAATGTGAATAGAAATTTTCAGAGGAAGTTACAGGCTAAAATACATGGTTCCTAAAATAATAATACTAGTAATAATAATAACAACAGCAACAAAAACAGAATTAAGGAGCACTTCTTTCCGGCCTTTTTTAAACTAAAAAAATTCAAGTGTGTTTAAGCCCTATAAAGGCTGTAATTTAGTAATGGTTCTATCTCAATTCAGCTTCAAACTTCACATGGAAAAGTCATATTTTATGGTGCAAATGATTGAGATTGAGTAGTTACGGTTAGAAGTCCAATAGATAATTTTTCAGTTATCCACTTGGTCAAGCTGCTGGATCAGTTGAGACATCTTAAACAACAGAGTATACCAATGTAATGGAGTCAATTTTGGCAACTGATGTGATTTTGTTTTTTTTTTTTAATTTGGAAAAGGCTCTTTATTAATTGTATTGATGCTCACGTTTCTGGGCTCCATTGAATAGGGCTCTATCTTTGGGTGTATCTCCAACTTCAATGATTTTGGCTCCAGCTAACAACTGCATAATCAAACCAGATACAATTGGGGAGATACCCAATTCCATTAACGTTCCTGACAACATACCAAGAAGATGAAGAGAGTTATAGCAGTCCATAGTACCTTCTCTCTAAACTGGATTTTCCTTTCAGGTTTCTGAATTTCTGGTAGAACTGCACAGAAAGGTTTGATAACTTCTAAAACTTTGATGCCCATGGTGGCGACTAGAGCAGCCCGGCAGGGCCCGGCGACCTCGGCGCGGCCTTCGCTCGGGTCCCGCAGCTCGGCCTGCTCCGGACTCGCTCCGGCCCGCCCCTGATGTGATTTTTTTAAATGACAATATCAAAGCTTACTTTGGATGGATGTACATACCCTCTAAGGGTTAATTTAGGAAACATATTAGTTCAGATTTACAAATATTAATCCTTGGGTCATCTTTTCTTCTATCAACTTCACTCATCTGTTTTTATATTCTTGACAAGATTGTGCAATTGAAAGCTTTGGACTTTGAATCAGGATTTTCAGGTTCATATCTTACCTCCGCCATTACTTGTTATCTAATATTTGCTTTCACACATATGAGCTTCAGTTTTTTTTACTGTGGAAACAGATGGAACAACACTTACATTGCAAGGTGTGTCCTTGCTTATATGGTCAGTGCTCAAAAGTGTTACTTTCTTCCCTCACATCTTCCTACTTTCTTCCACTTCTCCAAAGACCAAAATACCTTAAAATAGTCCCATAGAGTAGCAATCTTTAAATTTCTTCTCCAGTGGGTTACTGTCTTTAGAAAGTGCCTAAATAAGATTTAGAGATAGATTCAGTTTCAGTATCTGCAGGTGAAGTGTGGCCTGACTAGCACACAAAACAGATTCATCCAGATGAGATTATGACTAGGAGTCTGTAAATTTCTGGCTATGCTTATGCCAGTGTCATGAGGCATCTGGGAAGGAAATTCAGCCTGTTCACTTTTGAACAAGGCACCAAAAATTTTCCAGTATGTTTTTATTATATAGTTATTTTGGAATAAAAGACAAACAAAAGCTACATTTCAACATTAAAAAGATGTTGATATATACTCAGAATTTTTTGTGTATGCCAAGAGAAATAGAACATTCCCTTGCAAAAGTGTGTATTGAAATGAAATAGAACAAATGGTTCTTTATTTATTTATGTAAGGCAAGACACTGGGTATATTGCATCATTTAAGTTTCGTCCTTACACTTCATTACCTACTAAAAATGAGCCCTGCTTGTAAGTATTTGTATAATCAGCGATGAGCTGTGCTTTGAAATGGAGTGCTGCAGATTAAGCACTGGAAGAAAAAAGAAAAAGGAAAATTGTACTTGATCTTTTGGAACATCAGAGAATAATTGCTTCGAAATAGGGAATTTCCTAAACTCCAAGTTCAAAACTCTTAGAAATACTGTATTTCCCCAGTGTACTGACCCACAGATCACATGTTGATAGCTTGGAAATAACGTTTCCAGTTGTTATAACAGATTTTTTTTAATTTTGGAATTTAGGAAGAACCCAAAGTCAGATTTGAAGGCCTTTGTCCTTGGATTTTCTCCTTTTTCAGCGGGATAAAATTCAAATTCCCTTTGGCTTAACACAAAATACCCACCACAGTTTGTCTGGGCCTACCCTTGCTTCTTACTACTTTCCCTTCTAAAACCCCTGCTCTGGCTGGAGTAGAATATACACTGCTCCCTCCCACCTGCCCCGAAATGGAGTATGTATCTTTGTGGCTTCTATGCCTTTGTAAGGGCTGTTCTTTCTACTAGCAATCCCTCTCTATTCCTCCCTAGACTTTCATTAAGTTTGAGTTTAGCTTCTACCTTTCCCATGGAAATTTTCATCTCCCCTCTAAATTGCAGCTTTCTTTCCTGCAAAATAAACCCATAGAATTCACATAATGTGTATTGAAATTATTTCTTAAAATTTTGCTAAACTTTACCAGATACATAAATCCTATCATTCCAACCACATGGCATGCAGCTTGGGACAAGAAATATGAATCTGACTCTTTTCGGTATGCTCGGCATGGTGGTATGAGAAACGTAGGAGCAGAACGGTAGGTGTGGAGGGGGGGCGTTACAGTGCCCCACCTCTTCAGGCTATATGGCATGTAAGATTTGAGTTTTAGTTTCAGTGGAGCCTTACTACACTTCAGTGCTAGGCTTTATGCTTCAGTACAGTTAATCTGAGAGCTCTGTATTGGAATTTGTCACAAAGCCCCATCTAATTATAATGTGAAACTTAGGTTTCTTTTTTCCACAGTCTCTTGGGTTATATTTTCCTAGGGTACATCAAGGGGACAGGGTTATGACTGGACAAAAGAAGGATTTAAGCATTTCTTATTCCCCTAGCTAAATACATCTGATACTACCCCCCATTTCCACCAGAACTTCTAACAGGGAAGAATAGTTATTCCTAGACACTTTTGGGGAGTGAGTGTAGGATCATGTCAGGCTGGGAAATGCAAGGCAACTATTTGGCCTGTAGCCACGTGCTCCCCTTTTCTCTGATAGTCTTATTAAAAGAGAAAGATTGCATCTGGACTACTAGATGAAGGGCAATTTGGGACCTCAGATAGTCGAAAAGTGACCACCACTAACCCATATAAGAGTTTTGAGAGAATTAGAAAATGCCCTGGTCCTGCGCTAAGCACTGAGATTTAGGGAGCTAAAAGAGGACTGATTTTAGCATCCACTCACACCTGTGGCTAGATGCTCTTGGGCAGGACAGAGCCTGCATAACTACTGTGGTGACCTTGGGCCAGAATGTACAGAGCATGTAAATATATTGGTTTAATTGGTTTGTCTTTTTTTAAAGTATATTTCCTCATGAGAACTGCCATTGTGTAAAGTATAATTAAATATAAATATTATACTTTCTAATCTTATAATAATTTCCTGATAAATATACCTGATAAAATAGTCTGTAGATTATATTACAGTCTATTGCAGTTGGCTCTTTTGGTCTCCTATTTATTTACCGCAACTATATTTGATCACTTTTAGGATGGAAATAACCTGATCTTAATCCTTTGAATAAAAAGAGTTTGGCAAACTTCTTTTATGAGTAAATGAAAAGAGTTTTGCAAGGCAGCATATGTAAAGAAGAAACATTAATCCTAACCCGTCACTCTCTTAAATGGGAATTAAGGTCAGCATTCTTAGAACAGCCAACTGAAGTGATGCTAAGTTCAGAAATTCTTTGGAAGTGGAACCAAACAGCTGACTATCACTAGAGAAGAAGCCATTTCAAGAGTTGGATGCTAAACACTGGTGACATCTTTCCAAGTCACTTCTCTTTAACTGGGTCACCTGTCTTTTAAGAGAATAATGAGAGACCATAAAAAAAGAATCATCACTACCCTCATCTACTTAATTCTTTATTTATACTCCATTATAAGATAAAGTAAGTCAAATTTTTCCTGAAAGCCTAAGTTGTCCCCTAGGGGAAAGTAAGGCGGACTTACTTTAGAAAAATCTAGTAAGTCTTCAGTCCATCAGAAATTAATTATGCACAAAAAAAGACATTCAAGAGAGCCTCTGGAGACTCTCATACAGAGTGAAGTAAGTCAGAAAGAGAAAAACAAATATCATATATTAACACATACATGTGGAATCTAGAAAAATGTACAGATGAACCAACCGGTTTGCAAGGCAGAATTAGAGACACAGATGTAGAGAACAAAGGCATGGACATCAAGGGAGGAAAGCGGGGAGAGGAGGGTGGTGGCGATGGTGGTGGTGGTGGCGTGATGAATTGGGAGATTGGGATGACATATATACACTAATATGTATGAAATAGATAACTAATAAGAACCTGCTGTATAAAAAAATAAATAAAATTCAAAACAAAATTTAAAAAATGAATAACATCAACAAAGGCCAAAAAAAAAAAAAAAAAAGAGAGCCTCTGGAAAGAAAACCTTCTGTAAGGGTAGAACATATCAAACTTTTTTTCCCCAGATTCAAATTGCAAATGGTATCTTTTTAGAGAAGCATTGCTTCTAGGAATGATCTTTCATGGACATCATTTCACTTGTTAAATCTACATCTCATTTCATCTTCCAACATGACAAACATAATCGTACTCAGACACACCATCACTGCATCTGCTATCCAACTCCCAGAATGGTCAATTGTCTATTTTTCATGTTCCAGCATATTTCAAAACTCAACTTCTCTATCTTAAATATGATGTTATGACTTAACAAGTACATTGGCAAAAAGATAGTGTTCCTTTAAAATTTTGTGTATTTTCTTCAGATTTCTCCAAATGCATTCTCCTTTGCACAAAGCTAAATCTGTTTAGTACTTGACTAAAAATAGTGTTGAAGTTAATTCCCACTTAAGAGGATAGGGAATTGAGATACTGAAAAGAACAGTTAGGAATTGGAAGAGGATTTACACTTTGTCAAAGAGGCCGTTTTTTAGCACCTTATCACAGTAATAACAAACTCTTTGTAAATTTAGTTTTGACAGCATTGGGATTATCACTTTTTTCTATCTGAGATAAACTTTAGTCTGTATTCATCATCTGTATAACTATCTCAAACATTTTAGCATGACAATAAGCGAATTCACATTTTAATCACATTTGATAGTTTACAAAGCCTTCACGTTAATTTGGGTTATCCCTATGTTCAAGATGAGGATACTGAGGCAGAGAAATGTAGCTTTACCCTTGGGTCATGCAAATACATGGCTGAGTTCGGTAGTCAAGCTCATGCCTTCTACTCGGTGTTGCTAGGTGCATATATAACGGATATAACACACAAACCCAGGGAAAATACCTATCACATTGCAGTGCTGGTGAGCTGCTAACCAAGAGGAAAGTATTTTTTGTTGTTTCTGCCTTACTGAGGAGCAGATGAGGATCAGAGACTTGGGTTCTAGTCTTCAATATGTGATTGAATCTCTATGAGACCTTCTTTCCTCTGGGACATGGTCTTTAAAGACAGGGAATTTCAGGAAATGGCAGCCTTTCCAGCCTGCACTTTATGTGAATGTCTGTTTGTGTTTTGTAAATATAGCCAAATTTAAGTTATCTGATAAATAGTAAAGTTAAAATAAAATTAGCAGTTTCAGTCTCTGCCTTTTATTAGAATGCTGGATAAAAATTAGGTAAATCCATTTGGTTCTATGATATGATTGTAATTTTAGGAGAACCAGGAGAGTGGTCACATCCTAAATAACCCCACAACCTTTCCTAAAATCATTTTATTACATCCTCTAACTAAACATACACACACATACTTGCTCAAAAATTGTAGCAATTATTTGTATCAGTGGTTCTCAACTAGGCATGATCTTGACTTCCAGTAAACATTTGGCAACATCTGGAAACATTTTTGGTTGTCACAGTGGGGTTGCTATTGGCATCTAGTGGGTGGAGGCCAGTAATGCTGCTAAACATTCTATAATGCATAAGACACCCTGCCACACACTCACACACAACAAAACACTGTCCTAAATGTCAGTATGATGAAGTTGAGAAACCCTATTTAAATTTATAAATAATGGAACAACAATCCTAACATCATAAAACAACTTACTTTTTTTTTATAGAAATTTCAGTTTTGGTCTATATGACACAAGTAAGATACATGTACTTTCAATTATGAAACCTTCACTTCAGCTTCTAATGCTCTGCAAGATCCCAAAAGTCAGTATTTAATTTAGTAAACAAGTGTCTTTTAGAAAATTGAAATAGCCAGAAGAGCAGTAAGTTGGGAATCACTCATTCATGCCTTTGTGTGAATTAATGCAATGAGAAGTAATTGTAGGGAA
>NW_006771143.1:1329984-1365673 GCF_000442215.2 Lipotes vexillifer
GCAGACCTGAGTGAATGCCATGGTAGAAGGGTTTAGGGAGCTGGAAGACAGTATGAGAATCTTGGGCACTCCTTAGGAGAAGGGAGATTCAGGAAGGATAATGGTGATCAGTTTGACTACTTTTCAAATTTCAATGACTAGCCCCACCATAAGCCACAAAGAGTTGCAGAACTCACATGTGTGAGTTTCAATTCTCTTCTCTTTTCTAATTCAGCTTCAAGTGGGATATGTCAGTGATTTTTAAAATAGCAGATAATTAATTGAGGAGAATAAGAGTAAAGGAGATGTTGATGAATTAATAGATTGGTTGACAAGTTATTATACTAACTGCTTTGGTTTAGGAGTCTCAATGATTCATAAATTGCATACTAGCTTCTTGTCTAGTCTGTGTAGTTTGACCTCAAAGCCTAATTTAAAACTATTAGATTTCCTGCCTCATTCATGATGTAGTTTGCTTCTGTTTTTCCTTTAGTTTTTCCAATCTGAGTATTCTGTTACCTTTCCATTTTTGCTCTTAAAGGTGCTGTGCAACACATACAGACAAAAACGCTATTGAGATAGCAAACTGCAAAGTTTATGCTCTGTTTATATTAATTGTCTCTTGTTGCCTAACAAATTGTGCCAAAATTTAGTAGCTTAAAACAGCAAACATTTATCATCTCACATAGCTTCTGAGAGTCAGGGATCCGGGGACAATTTAGCTGGGTGTTCCTGGCTCCAGGTCCTTTGTGAGGTTACAGTCAAGCTGTTGGCTGGGGCTACAATCTCTGAAGACCTGACTGAGACTGTAGGACCCATTCTGAGCTCATTCACCTGGCTGCTGGCCAGAGGCTTCAGTTCCTCACCATGTGGCCTTCTCCATGAGGCTGCTTATGCCATGGCTTACCCCAGAGTGAGTGGTAAAAGGGGGAGAGAGAGAGAGAGAGAAAGAGAAGCCATAGTGTCTTTTAACTAGAGCGACCCATCATCTCTTCTGCCCTATAGTCTTAGTTACACAGACAACTCTGGTAGAATGCAGAAGGGGACTAAACAAGAGTATGAATTCCAGGAAAAGCTGATTACCATACCGA
The DNA here is from genome assembly GCF_000442215.2 of Lipotes vexillifer. Lineage (NCBI taxonomy): Eukaryota > Metazoa > Chordata > Mammalia > Artiodactyla > Lipotidae > Lipotes > Lipotes vexillifer. Next base: position 1,331,055 of record NW_006771143.1, read on the forward strand.
CGTTGTCTTTAAATTTAATAACCAGCGAGAATCCATCCTATTGAAATGTCAATATATAAAACACACAAATAAGCTCTGTAATGGGTCACTTAAACTAATGACAGCAAGCTTTGTTGGAAAAAAAAAGTGTTCTAAGAAGTACTACACTGAGTTTGTAGGACATATAGACAATGATCATAAAAGAACATATGTTAGGTTCTGCTGGTTTCTTTATTGTACAGAAACAGTTTTTGTGCTAATCAAGTCAGAAATATGTCTTGTCTGTCCTGAAATATCAACTTTTGGTTTTTTGGTGGTACAGTGAGTGTGATTCTGAGTGAGAGTTAGAAAGGATTGACTTCTAAACCCTGATTTTTCCATTTCCTGGCTGCACAATCAGAGCCAAGTTCTAATCTCAGATGCCTCATCTATGAAATAGACATAATAGCGCTCATCTCTAATGGATGTTTTCAGGACCAAATGCTATGATGTGCACAAACTATTCAGCATATTGCCTCACACATAGCGAGGACATAATAGTGTTTACGAACATCAGCTTCCAATTCAGTGCTTCTTTGAACATCATGACCATTAATACGTTGTAAAACTAAAAAACTGGTTGAGTCAGTTCTTTTTGTAAAAATGAAATAAAATGGAACAGTATAGAAAATATCAAAATCTCCGAGGGTCAGAGACATGGGTTCCAGTTCTTACGGTGTCACTGGAGTAAATATTGTTTATAAAAACTGTTTCTTGTGTGCGTGTGCGTGTGGTATTTGTTCCTTGCCCTGATTAAAACTATACCTTTTACTATGGGTCACAGTCAAAGACATGAGAGAGCCACACTACTCTAGCCTCACTTTATTACATGTGTGATTTCTCCTGAGGAGAGCCAACCTTATTCTGTTCTAGTGACTGCGTCTCTCTGAACATTTTGGAAATTGGACTACTTTAATGCCTCTTTGCTAGAGAGTCTCTTCCTGTTTGGAATTACATTTAAAGATGAAATCTTAGCGTGCGTAGTGCCATGACCTTTCCGTATGATACCATTAGATGTGCCCCAGACCACTACGCGGCTCATTTCTTTATGCCCAATGGCACAGTAGTTGTAGGTGCATTAATGGTATGCATCACAGGAAGCTCAGAAGTATCAACAGACTTACTCATTTAGAATTTTTTACGTAGCAAGTGTCCACAGGGACTTTTTAGTTGTATGATTAAATAAAGAAGTGCTAAGCCCCTGAGGTTTATGAAATTCTAAACATCAGTCTGTCTCAAAGGAAACATGCTTTTCATGGAAGAAACTACATTTCAGGCCTTACATTGTCAAGTTTGCCAAATGTCCAGTAGTGAACCATACAAGTAAATGCTGTTTTTATTGTTTTAATATATTTTCTTTGTCTTAAATTTTTATTGATAGTTATCATCAGTGGCTTGTAGTGCTTCGTCTTCAATTTATCAGTCAATTTATCAGAAAACAAAACAAAACTTAAACACTTGCAATACTGTTACTTTCAGATTCCTGTCATCATAAGTAAAGTGATGAGTAGTTTCATATTGTGAATAATTTTATACTTTATCTGCTTTTAAGTTAGATGTTCAGCTAGTTGAATTAACTGTAATGTTTAAAAGGTTAAAGAGAAAGACTTTTTTTTTTTCTCTTTTACAATCTTCCCCCAATTCTGCCCTCTCCTCCCTGGTTCCAGTATTTTTATGAAAGACATCTGGGAAGTTTATTCACTGCAGTCTTTCACTTTATTCATTGCTGGCCTAACAATTCAGAATCTTATCATCATCAAAATCATGATTGTAGATATTTCTGAGTGAAACTTGCTCAAGGAGAAAATTTCCTCTGAAGGTTTGAAACAGCTAGCACATGTTGTGTGAGAGGTTTCTTTGCACCCTGTGGCCATAACGTCTGGGAGAATTAGTGAATATATATAATAAATGGCTTTCTGACATTACATTAAAATACAATAAAATATTATTAACTGTTCCCAGACATTTTGGCCACCCTATGGTACATAGATTCCTGAGATAATGTAAACAGGAAAGATACAATTCTTTAAGAATGAAGATTTGCAAAACCCTTTAGCATTAGGCAGGCAGTAGTATCAGGGATTGACAATATGCTGTAATGAATCTTTTATCTTTGTATGGCTATGGTTTACAAAATATGTTCACTTTACAAAACCGCTTTTACATAAGTATTATTACATTTACTTTACAGATGAGGAAACCAAAAGGCTCAGAATAGTGAAGCAACTTCTTCCTAGTCATGCTAAGTGCTAAGTGTTAGGAAGCTATATCTCTAAGAACGAATTCCTCATTAATGTTTTTTTTTAACTCTACCACACCATCTCTTACATCCATACCTGCTGAGAAAGTTCAAACCCATTTCTTTTCATTAGAAGCTTATTATTTTATTTTTCAGTGTAGGTCTGTTCATATTTCCTTTTTAATCCTTGAACAATACTATGATGTAGGTACATTATTATTCCCATTTTCTAGATGCAGAAGCTGAGGCACAGCGAGGGAAAGCAATTTGCTCAAAGTCACACAGTTAATCAGTTGCCAGTATAAAGCTGTCAGAATCTGAAACTTCCTCTTTTTTCTCACACACTGCTTCTTCTCATATGCTGCTGGCTATAAATCTGAATTTGGTAAGAGAAATAATGCGATGGCTAATTTTAACTGTTAGTTGTCTTCTCACTGAAAAATATATATATAAATAAAATTACACTAGAGAATTCACACTTCTAATAGATTTCCAAACTGCTTTTCCCAACTTGTCTCTAGACCAAAGTATAAGTATCTGTCATTTGCATAGCATCTTAGAGCTGATCAGGTATTTTCACACACTATTTCATTGATCATGGCCACAAACTTATGAGATACTTAGGGTGGGTATAATTAGCAGGATGATTTTCCTGATGAGAAATATGTATCTCAGAGAAGTAAAAGACTATAAAGTTCATATGGCTGATAAGTGGGGGGAAAAAACCAAATCACCCAGGTCTCCTGATGACACATTCTGGGAGCTCTCCATAACACTATGCTAAAGATAGCACAACACCCCACAGATTCCACCTGCTTTTTCAAGTTCACGAAGACCTTTCTTCCTCTTTGGAAGAATTCAGATAGACCACAGTGAATCTTAACTTCTGATAGGAGAGATCCTTAAAACTGGGCTGATAGGCATGGTGTGTATTAGCACGGACTATAGACTCTGGATTTGGACAAGGTGGGGTGAGAATTCTGGTTCTGCTGTGAGCTCTATTTCAAATTACCTATCTTCTTTGACTCTCCATTTTACAGATGAAAGAGTTGTTAAGAAAACAAATGTGTGATTTCCTGATATGATTGTGGTTTTGTAGCAAACTCACCTGACTTTTTAATATAACATATCTCATGCTGTGGCATGAAAACCCTTGACTTTAAGAAGTCAAGAATGTAAAAGACCTCAGCGACATCCTAGGATATGTAATTTTTGGGTTTCATGGTTTCCCGGAGATAATGATGCTGATATAATTTTAATATAAAAAGGCTATTCTAAAAAAAAAAAACAAAGGCCTTTCTAAAACTGTGAATGCTGAGATCAATCAGTCCTGGGTGGGATATCACATCAGAACAGAAGAAAGAGTGATTAAACATATGCTTTTTCCAAATTATATTTGTACTCAGTCACGTTGAGTTAACTAAGACCTATCAAACTCTTTATTTCTTCTCTATGAGTATATGAAATAAAACTGTCATGGATTTCATAAACTTGAGATATATATTTCACAGTCCTGTATAGGCTATTTCTATTCTAACCGCTACCACATTATAATGATGTTGTCTGCTTATATACTTGTCCTCACTAGACAGGGACTAGGCAATAACTGTATATTTTGCATCTTTATATTATTCATGATACAAGGCCTGTTAACACAGAAAACATAAAAGTGACTCAATAGATATTTACCGAACTGAGTTTATTTCACATAAGAAAGTATGTAACAGGTATATATTTATGTATCTATATGTAATATAAACATACATAATTACACACCCACATCTGCGCATGTTCCTGTTTGTCTTTGTTGATATCTAATCTACTATCTGTAATCTTACACCTGCTTGATTAGACATGGCATTTTTAAGGGGAAACAGCCTTCTACTTTAGCGTATATGTCCTAATTCATTATTCTATACAGATATACGCATCTGCAAAATACAGTAAGTGTATTTAGTTGTAAATACACCTTTACTTTTAAGAAGTAAAATTTTTTGACCAAAAATTATTTAGTTCAGCAATTTTAATTTAGATATAGTTCAGCAAGTTTTAATTTAGTAACCTGGAAAACATTTATTTCCAAAAAAGAGGCTTGCTTGAAGATTTTTGATGAAAATTGGTTGGAAAGCTTATTTTAAATCATATTAGAGTACACTCTATGATAATAAGCTTTCAATGAGTATATGAACATTAGGTTAATTATTCACTTGACATTTGTGTTTATTTGAAGGAGTGATGGTGTAATGAACAAGGGAATAAGCATGGTACTAATCTGTATGCTATATGAAGATGGTATCTCTCTTTTGGTTGAGTAAGTGAAAGAAAATACTAATACTTGTCAGCGAGGATAATTAATGAGGCCATGAAAAGCATATCATCATGGAGCTGAGGAAAGAATGAGTCACCTTGTCATATAAAATAATTACCTTGTGCTTGGTTTAGGAAGGCTTCAAAGTTTAGATAGGTTTAGGAAGGCCTACTACGTATTGATCCAATCATTCTTTCAGTATTCCTAAGCGTGATAGTGGTTAAGGGGATTTTTCATTGTATTTAAAAAGAGAGAACAAGTGAATAAAGAGTTTTGCTGTTTTTTACCATTGGAAAATGATAGTCAGATGTTAGGTACTTTTTCGGTACGCGGGCCTCTCACTGTTGTGGCCTCTCCCGTAGCGGAGCACAGGCTCCAGACGCGCAGCCTCAGCGGCCATGGCTCACGGGCCCAGCCACTCCGCGGCATGTGAGATCCTCCCGGACCGGGACACGAACCCGTGTCCCCTGCATCGGCAGGTGGACTCTCAACCACTGCGCCACCAGGGAAGCCCCAGATGTTAAGTACTTTTTATTTTCCCCCTTACCTGACACTGGTAGCAACTCTAATGCCTTTAGGATCAGGGCAGCTTACCTTAATAGCTTAAAGAGAAAGAGAGGTAGGCTAATTGGAGACTGTGAGTTCTGGATAAAGACTTGAAACTATACTTAAAAAATAAAGTGCTAGCCAGCAAAAACACTTCAGCTGGACAGATTTGGGCAGGAAATGACCTGATCATGATCCTTGCACTCACCAAGGACCTGAGGCCAACTGAAGCGGAAAGAGAATGGACTTGGGGTATCAACAGACTATCACCTCTAGCATTTGGGCTCTGTGACCCTGATCACATCACTTCATTTCTCAGAAGTTTTACCATCTCATATTGGTGAGATGGTAACAATATCTATTCCAAAGGGCTGCCGTGAGGAATAATTAAAGCTCATTGACTGACACATAGGAAGTGCTCAATAAATAATGGCTGCTGTTCGAAGATTTCCACAAAACCCTTCCCCTTCAAAGAAACTACCTGTGGTTGTTTCTGCTCTATTGTTTATTTGTTTTCTTTAGTTCTCTTGAAGCCAGGGAATTGGGAATGGGTGGATAGGGGACAGCACTAAAGGAAAAAAACTAATGGAACCAGTGGGGCACATCTGTGGGTACAGATTTGATCTAAGCCACCACTAAGTTGCCACATGTTTATAAGTTTCCCACTGAGTGAATGCATTCTAATATCTTTATGTCTTTACAAATGTCTTTCTCTCATTCTTTATGTTTTTTCTGAATATAAAATTAAATTGTTGTTTTCTTAAAGAAAGTGGAAAATATCAAACCATTTTTTCAAGAAGAAAATAAAATTCACCTGTATTCCCATCAGCCAGAGATGCACATTGTTCATGATTCAGTGCTTCTTTTCTTTTTCCGATGCATACAAATGTGTATCTGAATACACTTACCATAATTGAGAACATACTACATATATCATTTTGTATACTACTTATGTTAAGCAGAAGGGTTTGTTTTTTTAAGCCATGGAGAGCTGGTACTTTTTCATCACTTTATAGCTTAAAATATAGGCTAAACAGTTGATTCAATGAAAGGCTCCCTAAGAAGTTGGAAGGGCTGTCATTATAATTTATGTCATGGTTATTTTAAAATCTTAATGTAGTAATGTATGTTTGAGAAGGACTGTAGAATCAAGTTTTAGATCTGGTAACCTGTTTCCTTTTTCCCCTCCCTTTCTCAATCCCCTAACTGCTCTCTCTGGGAAATAGCTATTTGCCAAAGATAAAAATTATTGGTATGGATTCTTGAGATACAGTCTATAAATGGGGGAAGATTCATCATACAGCTTTCTTTCTGTTCCTTAGAGAAGAAATCCTAGGGGCTTTGGGAGATGCTGAGAAACACTTTGTTCTTTCTTGTGACAGAGCTAGAACTCAGGGTAATGTGTCTATTTAGAGTCTGAACTCCTCTCTTCTGAGTTAGTCAAGCCTTGGGATATGACTGTTTTACTAGCTATTAAAATTACTAAACCTGACTCTTCCCTGTAATGCATAATAAAACTATACTACTAATATGTCTAAGTCTCAAAAAATGTTGATTAAAAAATAGAGTTTAAGGAGCCTAATAATAAGGTAATGTTTTTATAAATCTAGAAAATATACTAGACAGTATATAGCTTATTATTTTAGGTATATACCTATGTTGTATAAGTTCACATCAACTTCAGGATGTGTGTGTGTTTGGAGGGGGTGCTTTTGTTCTTGTCCAGATAACATTTTATTTCTTACTAAAAACAAAAAGAAAGAAAATTCAAACCAAATATGTCAAAATATGACATCTGCTAATTTTTTTTTTTTTTTTTTTTTTTTTTTGGTGGTATGCGGGCCTCTCACCTTGGCGGCCTCTCCCGTTGCGGAGCACAGGCTCCGGACGCGCAGGCTCAGCGGCCATGGCTCACGGGCCCAGCCGCTCCGCGGCATGTGGGGTCCTCCCGGACCGGGGCACGAACCCGTGTTCCCTGCATCGGCAGGCGGGCTCTCAACCACTGTGCCACCAGGGAAGCCCCATCTGCTAATTTTTTAATGCTAGCTTTATGGTGTCTATTAACAGTATTTCATGATTTAAAAAATATTTCTAAGTTTCCAAGCTTTAGACTTTCCAAAAAGTAGACCATCCTTCTTTCAGTTAGTGAAAAACAAATGGTTTTGAGTGGTCATTGCTTGTTGGGGATGGGATGAAATAAAAGGAACACTGTGAGGTGGTCTACAGCTCCCAAAACTAGATGAGTGAGTCTTTAAAACAAACTTTTACAGAATTCCTCTGGCAATGCATGTGGTAATGGGAGCAGGTATTTTAAACAGTTACTCATGCTCAGTTTCATTCTCTCTTGTGGTGTGAGGTTAATTCTGAGAGAGACTAATTCATTGTAATGGTAATTAGGGCACCCTTCCAGTAACACTTGAGATGTAACAAGCATCACTAGGGCACCAAAATGGTCTTTGTGAAAGAAGAAACAATGTCCAGTGTCTGTCAGCCTTTGATCAAAGTGAGGAAAAATGGGGATTTTATTTCATTTATAAGATGTCAGCAATGACTGTCCCTTTCTTATGCTTTGAATAACTATTTCCAGCCTACTAACCTTTCTAGTACTTAGACCAAAGGTAATTTAAATAAAAACTACTCAACAAATATTATTCAGGAAAAATTAGACCTCACACAGAATGCTTTGGAATGTGTATTATACAATGACTTTGACAGTTTTATGCCTGTACAAACTTCTTGTACATTCCATTGAGGAATCCCCTATTGTAGGAAAAATACATACATGCACACATGCTCTTACCATTAATTTTGCCACATTTAAGCAGATAAAAGTTAATTTAAAAATGCAATCATAAACTTAAGAGATATTATAGAAGATAAGGAAGACAAATAGAGCAACTGTATTTCAAAAAAAGAAACAGCATGTGTGAGAAAGTAATAGCCTAAAAAGTCAGAATGTTGAACAGCGGGGTTTTATTGGAATAAGGTTAGATTTTAAGTGCTAATACCTTGCAATTTTACATGAAATACCAGAGTAAAATGATGGCATTTTTCTACCTACTAGTGGTATTCCTGAAAATCTATAAATTCCTTCATTATTAAGGCTTTTGAATTTTTGTTAGTGTGTATCTTATATCCTCTGCTGAGTACTTAGATTTCATGATCTGTCTTGCAATGTTTTCATTTAACACAGGAGGTTTCCCTTAAAAAAATGAACGTCATAAGTTACTTGTTCGCATCACTGCCGTTTGTCATAGGAGGAAAAAAATGTAGTTTACAGAAGATGTTTCTTAGAATTATTCTGTGGAGAGTCTCTTGTACCCTATCAGTTGCCCACAACCTACCGTCTGTTGGGGTGGTCTCTAGTTCAGATGTCAAAGCTCTTTCTTTTTAAGTGAACCAGAATGCATTTTATGTAATGTGGGGGGGGTTAAATTTCATTCCAGATAAGAAACTAAAAAGCATTAAATTAAAGGAATTTATGTTTGCAATTTTCTGTTTGAAACAATATGTTCTTTAGTTTAAAAACTATCACTTTCACTGATACAAAAACCATGTATACAAAGTTGCTTTGTGGTTCTTCCCTTTTTTCTGTCATCTAAGTGTAAATTCAGAATTTGGGAGAAAGGTTTCTTAGTTGCTTGGCAGATACTGAAGCTGTCCATGACTGTTTAACAGGCATTATCTTTACTGATTAAATCTGACATAAAACATACCTCATCCAGAGGAAAGTGATGCATTAGTTATTTTACTTGAATCTTTAATGAAGTAAACTACAATGAAATGAACAGAACCACAAAGTGTGAGTGTAAAATCTGAAACATGTAGTTTGAGAGTATAAGAATATATGTGTGTGAGAGCATATGTGTGAAAATAAATACACACAACATATATATATACATACACATAGAAGTGCACTTACATTTTCTATTAAAGGGGTAAATTTTATGCTTAGTGTGTTTGAAAATTTAGTTAAGTGCTAAGAAATTATCTGCCTGAGCTTTCTAATGAATCTCAAATTAAAAATCTGATAGAATGCCCTTGCCCTGTGTGTGTGGCCTCAGTGGCATGCCCACGCTTCTGACTGATTTATCTCTTGATTTCCTGAACAGTACATTTCAAGAGGTGGTCAGGAAAGTCACCTTACCTAAGCAAGCACAGTTCCTTGCATGCTGTCATAGTCTTTCTGGCTTCCTTCTTTATCCCCACACCCTCCAGGTTTTCCAGACCACATTTTTGTGTATTAAGGCAGACATAAGAAATTTGTGCCCTCCTTGCCACATTCATTTGGGATTGCTTCTGGGAAGATGTCCTTGATTCCCTCATTTAGAAGAGTCATTCCTTCCTTCATCCTACCCCAGCAGGCAGGAAGGACATTTGTACCTTCATTCCAGCACTTGTAGCACACTTGAATTATAAACAGGCTTGATCATCAGAGTCAAGTTTTACTCATTCTTTTGCTTTCATTGTATAGTCCAGTGATTAACACATGGCTCATTTTCAATGTGTTTGCTGGATTTTACTTAATTTAAATAATTACCCATAACAGAGATGATTGAGAAAAGAAAAGTAGGGAAGATACAGGAAGACAAGATAGGATTATGTGGTCCCATGAGTGAGGATATTTGTCTTCAGACCTATCTACTTTTGCATCATTTACATTGGTCCCATTGACATTCAAAAAGACCTCACTGAAAGTTGGTAATGTGATATTTCATACTTTCAGGAACAAATATAACTAAAAGTGAAAAGTTTCCTTGAGGAGAAAAAATTTGAACTGATATTGAAAATCAGGACCTCACCGAGGAAAAGGGAGGATGAGGTAGAAAAGGAACCTTCCCATCAGAACAAATTATATGCAAAGGCATGGAAGCAAAAGAAAATAATGTATGTTTGGAAAAAGGCAAATAATTTGGTAGGTCTGGAGCATAAGGTACATGTAGGGAGAGGGAAACCAAGTCTGGATCATAAGGATTCTTCATTGCTGATTAAGGAGTTGTGACTTGAGCTGCAGGTGGTGGAAGCTACTGAAAGAGTTTAAGAAGTGGCATGGCAAGGCCAAATCTGTGTTTTAGATCGATCGAATCCTTTGGTTATGCCACTGATGATAGATTGGAGGAAGCAAGTCTGGATTCTGGAGACCAGTTATTAGGCCATTAACAAATCCAGAAGAAAAATGACAAGAGTCTGCCCTAAGTCAGTGCCAGTGAGGATAAAAAGATATGGCAGAGAGAAGGGGAAGAGAGGAGAGGGATGGACCTAGGCACCCTTCAGGAAACAGAAGCAACACAATCTGGTGCTGATTAAATATAGAAAATGAAGATAAGGAATAGGCAAAGATGCTTCCTGTGACTTGGATGAATGGGAAGGTGGTGGTAGTGCCATTCATTGACATAAGAAACATAAGAAGATAGCCAGGTTGTGTTGGAGGAAGGCAAGGAATATATTTTGGGCAGAATGGTGCCTGGAGATTAAGGGGATCAGAGGTTCTAGCTCTTTATCTTAAAACAGATGTGCCTGCTGTAGAGATTTGATCCATGACTTTTCTGTTGTGTTCCTGTATCATTGTTTTCTAACTGCCACAAGGATATGTACTATATAATTTATAGACATAGATATATCCATCCATATTTTGATTTTCTATAATAAATAAAAATTAAAATATTGCAGACTCCTGTGCTTTGTAAAGGGTGTTTTAAATGAAGTAATTTGAGAGCTTCAAAAGATATTAAAAAGAATCTAAACCAGCCCTTCATTTCTATATGAAGATCTAAAACCCAATTTGCTTAAGTGACTTGTCCAAGTTCACAGAGTAAATCAACAATAGTACCTGGATTAAAACACAGATAACCTGACTCCTGGCTGAGTGTGTTTTTTACATTTCATCTCCCTTTAAAAAATGTAAAGAGAAAAATTAAGCAGACATTTCTAAATATTTTTAAAGTTTCATGACTCAGACTTTTCCTGTGTGTGAAAAGGTGGGATGTGAAAGAGAGGTTCCAGGCTAGTGAAGTGTGTTTTGGTGCAGGAAACATCTCATCTGTTTATGTGAAGAGAGAATGATTTTCCTGGGTCCTGACACAACTATGGGGCACTATATGTGAAATGACAACTTTCAGCAGCCACAAAAGTGTGGCCTTAAAAGAGTCATAACCAAGAAAATGATTGAAGAAGAATTTATTCATATGGGATTTTTCTGGGGTACCGTTGAAGCTTAGCTTCTCCATATGCCTCAGCAAGGGTGTTGCTGTTACTCTTTTGGAGGGGATATAACAAACGTCCCCTCAACATTATTAATTTCAGTAGCTGAGAGCTTCTTCTTATCAAAAAGAGATAAGAATATTTACAGGAAGAAATATAGTCAGAGGTAAACTCCAGAGTATTCACCGTCTATTGAAATGACCCATCTAATAAGCGTCTATTTCCGACAAGACTCAACCCTTTGTATTGGTAATACCTGGTACCAGACTTAGTGCATAGGATGCGTTCATCACATATTTGCTAGGACTGAAGTGAACTGATGTAGGCTTCATAAGCCTGAACTAATATAGAGTCTGGTCTCAGTTTTTTCCATTTGTGGGGTGATGCATAGGGAGAATAAAATCAGGGGGAGACTGAGGCTCATTGACTAAGGAGCAGCTAGTGGGCATTAGTGCTGGAAAGCAAGGGTAGAGTCCAGAAAGCAAAGTTAAAACCCCCAAAACTGCTAAGCATGAATTAATATTGTGAAAGGGTAGCCTCAAATCAGGAACCATCAGAAGTAAAGCAAGTAGCAGGAAACAAGGGATAGGAAAAGAAATGTGGGGTAGGCCAACAATACCAGCAGCCGTTGTTGTTGACTCAGCCTGCTGATGTTAAGTCTGAGTTTCCCACACACTGGGTGACCACAGCCCGACATCTGACATTAATTAGTTGTTTCACCTTGCTTTCTATAACCTCTCTGAACCTCAGTCCCCACGACTATAAAATGAGATTCTTGGAGCTCATAATATTTAATGTCTCTGCCAGCTCACTTATTCTAATGGTTTTCTTTCTTCTGTAAGTAGTATTTTTTCAGATACTGAAGTGAAAAGTGGGATGCATGTCACACATATCAGTACAAAAGCTGTTTCAAATGTCAGCTAAGTAGATTTATTGTCTATAAAGACAATTAATTATACTTCTCCATTTCATACAAAAAAACAGTATACTGGAAATTCTAATAATAGAAATTCTAGCAAATAATATATTTGGCCTCAGCCTTCTTTTTTATAAAACCATAAACCTAGATTTGGTTGCATTTTCAGGATTGCCACAGATTTATGAAACAATGATATTTGATAAAAGCATCAATATTTAAGGCATTTTTTTTTTACATTGCTTTACCTTTTTATTGCTTTCCCATATTTACCCTTTAACTTTATTTCATGGTTGTTTTGCCATAACTGAGTAATACCATATGCAGCAACATTCAATGAGAGTCCACTTAATCTACAACATATTTTAAGTGAACAATGCCTTTGTCAATTTTTATAGGGATTAAAATGTTATTTTCTTAAGAATTACATGGGGAAATTCTGTTCTTTGTGCTTTAAGATAAGCTGTCGTTTAAGAGATTTAAGAGATTCCTTGAAGTGACCTCTTGAAGTGAAATGATAGAGAATGCGTTTCACGTGCAAGACATATCATAATCTCACACAGATTTTGGTTCTCATGAACATGAAGTGGCAAGAATTTTGAGGGCCCAGTAATAGATCTTTCCCAGAACTCTCTTTTGTAGTGGAAAATGATAGCATTAATTCTCTACTCGTCACTGGGCAAAAGACATGGGTGTGCGAATTATGAGTGAACTACAAATGGATGATAATCTTCACTTCTTAAAAATATTTTTTTCTCTATTTAATAATGCTACTTGTCATACAGTGGACTGTACATTTCCTTTCTCACCACCTATAACATTTCCCAGGATATTACAGCCATCAATCACTGTGAAAATAATTAAATAAAAAAATGAAAAATTATCTGTCTTTGGACAGTTTCACGTCATCCATTCTATAGCCTTCAATTTATGTATTCCCTGCATGAATATTGTGTGTTACCAGAATTTGTCTATGACATTTGTGATAGTGTGCTTGTGCTTGATGGGTGACCATCCTATAAAAGGAGCATATCCTGAGGGGCCATCTAGCTTCTTTCAAAGCAGCGTAACAGCTCTACCGCAACTTATTATGTGATCATAGATGATTTGCTTAACTTCTGGAGCCTGTTTCCTTATCAGCGAAATGAGAAAAAATAATAGAGTGGCTGGATTGTTACAAGTAGTCAGTGAGATATATCTTTGTAAACCCTGGTACATAACCTAGCTTTGGTAGAGGCTTAGCATATTGTCATTGTTGTCATTACCTTTGTTATATTTAACAGTAGTTTGTAAGAAAGAAAATCAGAGGAAGAAGACAAACATATTATTATAAACTGCATACTAAGAAAAAAAGGTAGGCGTTGATGAGAGGATTTTTAATGACCCATTGTATTAAAAGTGCTAGCAAAGTGAACTTTCCAAATACCTGGCCCTAGACGTCTCACCTCATCTCAAATTAATTTGGCCTCTAATATGGTGAAGCAGAGTGAAGTAATCACCCTCTAATGTTGCATGTTTTTCTAAAAGGAAGAAGTAAATGAATTTCCAATGAGCTGGCTAAAACTGAAATCAGTAAATCAATGTAATCAGTCAGTCAACTAGCCAGCCAATCCAACAACGAAACAGTTCCCATAACTCTGAGGTTAGTGGAACGTCAGAAGATAGATTTGAGTCCTTTCTTTCATTTCTAACAAGACACCTAAGGCCTCTGAGCCTCAATTTCTTCAACCATACATGGAGTCAATACTTCTCTTGTAACGTTGGTATAAGAATCAAGTCAGACAGTGTATGAAAGCTCTTTGTAAACAGTAAATCACTTTACAAATGTAACATTACTTCCTTACGTTAAAATCATCGTTTACCATTTATTATGTCCTTTCAAATCACATCCTACATCCTCTTACTAGTTTTTTGGCCAGTACTTTATAAAACTCTGGAGTCCGACACTGAGAGTGACAGTATAGTCAAATAATTTTATGATTCAGATTGGGAATCTCCTACTTTATAACCCATTAGCTCTTGTGGTCAGCAAATTCTAAGCTTAAGATTCACATCTTAGATGTTTATAAAACGTTGAACCTTGAAGTAGCCATCATCTTCTGTAAACATATTTTGAAACCAGTACAGAATATATGAAGACAATCAAATTTGTTACAAGTCTTTTCTGAACCTGGCTAGTATAGCACATGAAGATGGATTTCACAGTTATACATCTACAGAGGAGTGTTTAGAGATTAAGATGAAAGTAGTCCTCCTTATTAATTACACATTGTATATTTGACTTCTGCCTCTCTCCTCAGCCTTGAAATCAACTACATCTGGTTTTTGCTACTTCAGTGTGCCATTACCTTTTGCATTAAAAAGCAGTTACTCTTAGAGCAGCCTCATTTGATTAAAAAATAATTAGCCAGAGTTAGGTTCATGTTACTCATCATGGCAGCCCAAATAAGAATTTTAGGATAGGTTGGAGACCTACTTTATTTCTACAACAGGGTCAGCAGAATTGGGAAGCTCTTTGTGATAAATACTGGCATGAAGCAGATATTTTGCTTTGCTGGTGTTAATTTTTACAGTTTTTTTTTTTTTAAAAAGCATAATAATACAGAATAGATGAATAGATAGTATCTAACAGAGATAGGACCACAAAGCAGCTGAACGTTGATATAATAGTCGCTCTATGCCAAAGGGTGTCCTCCTCTGTGGAGACTGGGGCACATGATTATTATTACACCCAGAGCAAATCAAAGTCTGGGAACTGACTCCACTAACCAACTGAATAAGAAATTGATATGTAATTATCAAGCACATCTGTATTAGAGCTCACTGATTAGTGAACTTTCTCTCAGGAGAGAAATCTGCATAGGAAACCAAGTTGTTATTTGAAATTTCTTGGTAACCAGGGAATCTGGCATAGAATAATTTGATGGTCTAAATCACTTTTACTCAAGGAAATTGCCATTTTGTGAACAAGGTAAGAAGCTAGGACCAGAATGTAAATTAAAGCATTGGAGCATTACTTTCTTTATATATATATATATATATATATATATATATATATATACATACATACATACATACACAGACACACACACACACACACATGCATATACAAACACACACATACACACACACACATACATACACACACCAGTGTGCTTAGCAACATAGATAATTTGCATTCTGCTATAATTTTCTTATCTCATAGAAGACTGTTCATAAATAGTTCTGATATAGGCAGTTATTCTATGGACCACACTTTGAGAAGCATTGCTCTTTGCCTGAATCAGAATTACGCTAGGAAGTTTTAAAAATATATAGTTTCCTAGTACATACCCTTGAAAATTCTGATTCAAAGTTCTGGTGTGTTGCACCTCCATCTGCATTTTTAAAATGTTCCCCATGCAGTTTGGATAAACACACAAGGTTTAGGACCTATGTAATAAAATGCATAGGGTAATTGAGTAGTGTTTAAGATGAAAAGGTTAGAGGTTAAAAACCTGGGTTTTGGCACTGGGGGTGCCAAATTCTTGTTTGTTCTTGAGCAAGTTGTGGATTTTCTAAGCCTCGGTAGTCTTACCTATAAACGGCTATAACAATACCTACCATATAAAGTTGTTGTGAGATTTAAGCACTTTTGTGAAAGGAAAGCACTTAGCTCAGTGCCTGCCACATGGTAGACAGTGGATAAATGTCAGCTATAAATGGTAGGTATCATCTCCATGATGGAGACTTATCTGCCATTTTTGAGAATATACACATTTATATTAAGCCCCAAATTCCCTGGATAAGCAAGGAACATACTGCTAATGTGTGCCTGTCTGAGGCTTCCTTTGCTAAGCATCCATCAGATTTATCAGTCAAGACTTTTTTGGTTTTGTTAGAAACTAAATCAATGTGATTGACGCAAAAGAAAAAAAAAAGTGGGCTGCTCAAGGGGACATCACAGAATTTATAACAATGTCCAAGGGTGGATCTGGCTAAAAACATGACAGGACGGAGGTGCTCTAAAAGTATCCTTCTATCTGTATCACCTGGCTATCTGACTACCTACCTACGTATCTATCTTTCTGACTTAGCCTCATTCTTAGACTGGCTCTAGTTTTGTGATGGCAAAATGGGGCATCAACAGTGTCAGGCATATATGTTACCAGCTTACCACAGAGGAAAAGGAAGTTCTTTTGTAGGCTAGTTAGACAAAATTGCATAACTGAGACTTACTGGCCTTGCTTACAGTACCTTTCCATTCTTGAACAATTTATTCTCTCTAAGCAGGAGCAGAGCATTCTGGATTGTCAGGCTCAAACATGTACCTAACCCTGAAGTTAGGGTGGGACAACTCCACCCAAAGCATTTGTTCTGAAGGAGGAAAAGACAATTTCCCAAAAGAAAGTTAAGGGAAGTTATTTAGAAAAGAGGGAACATATGATGCAGAATCTAAAACAATAGATGTCTGTTACTCCAACCCACCCTCCTTTCCCCAACTCTTCCACTGTTGTTAAAATATGTTAGTTCAGTTGGAATAAAGCCAAGATTAAATTTACCCTAGAGACCTTAAGTTTTGTTAAGATAATTTCCAGATATGTGTTCTAATCTATTTTGTATTTGTTTTAGAATAAATTCTTGTGAGTTGAAACTTTCCCCCTACTTCTAATTTGGGAAGGGGACTTGAAAGGTTGAAGGGGAGTTACCTTACATTGACCAAGAACAAAGTCAGAACTTATTAATAACAATATGAGTTTGATTCTGACCTTTCATTTTCTTTAGCTTGGGACAGATTCATGTTTGATGAATAGAAATAAGCAAGAAATGTTGTTAGAAGGTGAACTGCCAAAGTTACAAAGAAGAATTTAGTTTTAAGCTATGTTTATTACATGACAATAGTGTTACTATAGATTATAAAATAGTGGATGTATTTTGGTTCACTAAATCAGTAAAAATCACGTAGCTGTTAATAATTTGGAACCCAGCTTATGAAGCACGACTTGGCAGAACTATCAAGTGGTTAGCAGTGTTGGTATGAAAGTTAAGGACTTCAGCACTCAAATCCAAGTCTGGCTGTTTTTGTGGTGTGTGGCCTTGGACCGGACTTCTCTGGGATGCAGTTTCCCCTTATGTGTAATTGGGTAATAAAATGTAGTCACCACACAGTTGTGGGGGAGAATTAAGTGCACTGACAGGGAAGTGCAGGCTTCTTTCTGTATTTTTCAAGCATATGAAAAATATGCTCAGTTTTATTCTCCCAAGTGCCTAACGGGCTCCCTCATAGTAAGTCACTTAATAATTCTGCTTGCCCCCTATGGTACCATTTATTTTACAACCATAGTATTCTCTAAGATGGCACCGTAAAGGACTAAACATTCCCCAAGGCAAGAAGGGCAAATGCTGCTTTATGGACCATATTTTCAGTGCCTTTTTTTGAGCTGGCAAAGGAGCACTGAGCATAGTTTTAGCTAGCTCTGAGGTTCTGCAGCTCATTTGATATGCTGTTGCCTATACGTTAAGATTCCCTTAAAGGCTCGTGTTTTGGGTATCTGCCCCCCTCCCCCTCCTTGTCCCATTTCCCTAACCCAGCATGGTCTTTTATTTTTCATTACAGAGGAGGCTGAATATTTCTCAGAGATAAGTGTTCAATATGGTATAATGAAAAGACCAGAGAACCAAGATTTAGATTTAAATTGTTGTGCTAACTCTGCTGAATTTTTGCTGGTGACCTTAGGCTCATCGTTGACCTTCTCTAATTGTTTCCTCAGCTATAAAATAAAAAGAACAGTGAGGTCATCTGTGCTTAACTCTCTATCTTTGCTGTAAGGGTTAAATTAGAAAGCACTATCCAAGTGTGAATTTTCATTGTGATTGTGTTGATTATATATGTGCATCAGTATATTACGGGTTTGTTAGCAACTGTGTTCCTGTGTGCTCTGCTCTCATTTCCCCAGCTCCCAGAGATGCTGAGGATTCCTGCCAGATGGCTGATTTGCCAGCTGTGTCTTGTTTTATCATTGTAAATATTACATGCTTCAACTGAAAGACTTTGCTTATAATGTAGTATGTTTTGTCCTTTATCTCTTGCAGATTGAGAATTACATTGTGGAAAATATGAAGTCGGAGATGGCTCAGATACAGCAGAATGCAGTTCAGAACCACACAGCCACCATGCTTGAGATAGGGACCAGCCTCCTCTCTCAGACGGCAGAGCAGACCAGAAAGCTGACAGATGTTGAGACCCAGGTACACCCCTGAGCCAGAGTCGTCAAACTCTTAACCCAGATGATTTTTTTTCCTTTAACTTACTCCATAAACACAGAGCACATTTCAGCACTGGGATTGGGGAAACATACACATTTTTGTTTATTGGTAATAACAACAATGACTGCCTGACATGCTATGCATGTTTCTTTTGATTTCATGAGAGTTGGTATATTTAGCTTTGTATGTGCTTGCAAAAACAGGACTAGGACTGTTTGTATGTGCTTCCAAAAACAGGCAAAGGACTTAATCAGCATTTAAATTTCAAATAAACACTTCAGCTACCAACTGTGATATGATATATGTCAAACAGAATAACCATTTGTGTCAAATTGGTGCCTTTGATGTACATTTTTGACCTGTCCTGTTTTATCTCCAGTAGTACTCTAACAGTAATGGCACCTGCAGGGGTTTTGTGCAGTCAGTGGATAGGAAGGAAAACCCAAATAAACTGATCTGGAATGTGCAGGTTTTATTTTTATTCAGCATGATTTTATAATGAGAAGTCAATTAAAACTCTTCGTGTACATGCATATATATATATATATATATATATATATATATATATATATATATATATAAAATTACCCTACTCTGGACAATGATATTTTTATGTACAAATCAGTAAAGTGCCTTTTAATTATCACTGTCACAAGCCTACCATTACAGTTTAATGAAAATATTATTTTTGATGACTGGAAGATGATCTCTTGGTCCCCTTTTAACCATGGAAATGGTTATTCCTGTTACCATTCTGAAATCCAGAGGATGATTCTGTCTCAATGTAATAGTTGATTTCTGGAATCAAAGGTGAAGTATATTGTTAAAAGATAAACTGAGGCACGTTAAAATTTTCAAGAGTTTGAGTGAACATTGATTCAAATTGGGCAGCACCTAACAAAGTATTTAGCTCTACTGCAGGAGCTAAGGGAAAAGTTTTAATAGAGAAGATGCAGAAGCAAAGCAAGGAAATTATTTGATTGGCTGTAGCTTAAGCAGTTGCCTTATTTGGGAAAGCCTAGTTGGCTGTTTGTGGTAGGTTGTTCTTAAGTTTTACTTTCTTAGATTCAAGTGCATTGAGTCTGGCTTAAATTTTGCTTTGCTTATGTAGGTTACCAAGACATTAAAGCCATCTCTAATGGCCTTTAATGTTTAACTCTTTTAACAGTATAAATTCAAAAATAATATGCACCCTTATTTCTATTTTGTGTCATTTGTGTTAATGGCATCACATAGATCAAATGTTGATATTTAAAGAGACATAACGATAATAATTTACATGGATAGAGCATTTTATATTATGCAAACCACTTTCCAATGGACAAATGATGTTTGTGAAGACTATTTAGAACATAAAGTTTGAATGATTTTCTCACATTGATACAGCTAGTGAATTGAATTTGGTACTCAAAATGATTCATACTCATTTCTTTCTCTGTCCTCCTTGATTAGTAATACTAATAATTATCTAATTGAATAAGAGCTTAAATGTGGATCACATTGGAACAATAAATCACATAGACTTTGGAAAATAATTTTTGTTGCACACTATCATCAGATAGTTATGGGGGATGAGGAAGGGAAAATTACGTATTATAACTAAAAATTATGAGACTGTGTAATCTATTATCATCACACTGAGCAAGCTTGTTGATCTATGAACCAAGCTTGCTCAGTGGTGTGAAGCTTCTTGTGGTATGAATAATGTGTGTCCTCTCTTATTACTAGAACTGAATGCTCACCATCTCCTCCAAAGCATACTATATATTCAAGGACTGAAATACACAATTAATATTACCCTACTTGGCTGAACATTTGAAATTTTTATGCATTTCTTTTACAAGTTTTATGACATACATGGCAGCGTTTTGTTTCATTTTTTTCCATCCCCCAAATTGAGTTGTTTTTGTTCTCTTTCCAACTGGGAATTGAAGTTGTTGGGGAAAAAAATCCCATTGTCAGCATACCAATCTCCAAACTGTTAAGATGCATTATGCTATCTAAAATTTTAAGAGATAACAACTTGTTCTGCATCCTTAAGGCTAAGAGATGTGTACTTTATGGACAATAGCACAGAAAATTCATAGAAAATAAACCTATTCCCTACATAGAGCAGCTAAAGTTGAATAGTCATTAAAGGCCAATGAAAATTTATTAGATGCTCCAAGAAGAATTTTAATATAGCTGAAACCTGGAAAACATCTCAAAAATCACAAATCCATCAGAACTTGCAACGAGAGGAAGGTGGAGATAGATTGTCTGACAGTGGCTCGGACAAACTAGGTCCTACCTTAAGAGTGAATCCTGAGTGTTCTTTTCATCTTCATTTTAATATCTTCTAATCGTCTCTGCTCTTCAAAGCTGTGATGCTCCAACCCTTTTTCATGTGAACGTGTGTCCACGAGGTGCTTATTTGAACCTTTGCAGCAGTACATCATCTACTTAGACCTAATCATTCAAGCGCACTCAAGTTCTGATGCAAGGCCAAGTTCACAAAGTGAATCCTGGATTATTCCTTAATCTCAAAATGCTCTAGTCTTTAATAATAAGCATTTATAAACCAATAGATCCTTTAGGGCTATCCAGGCATGCTCCCACGTTTTTCCTCCCATATTCATTCTACTTTGTTTCTCGTTGGTAAGTGCTGCTTTTCCTAAACTGATTTCAGGTCCTCAGTTATTTTAGGAACTCATGCCAGTGGTTTTGCAGTATATTTTAGTGCCCTAGCTTTCACATGATGTTGTTATAAAGATAAGTAACTTATTGCTTTCTAGTCTTCTGCTGACCTTCTTGACTTGAATTTAACAAAAGGTGGTAGAGCCTTAGTTTTATTGCAGTGGCACTTAAAAATATTCTTGTGCCCAATAGGCATCATGATCAGAAAAGAGACAGAGAATATCTAAGTAACCCTGCTGGTCATGGTGGTGAGATCAGGAACCAGCACTGGGCCTATTCCTTCCTCCTTAGTTCAGCTTGCAGTGTTTTTCTTACTCTCTTATCAGTTCATACCAATATCTCCTCTCCTTCCAGTTCCTCTTTCCAAGTGTGCAGTAAGAAGGGCTTAGTTTCAGACATTATTCATGTCCCTTCCTGTAGTGTGAATCTATTTCTGACTTCTTCCTCAGGCCAGTTTTCATTAGAGGTACACTAGTAGACAAAAAAATGACATTAAAATTTACCTCTAATAATCTGAGCTTGACTCTTTTTAAAGCAATTTTACATTTATTAGCTTTTTAATAATTTTTTAAAAACTTGATGGGGTATAGGTACTGTTATCATCCCGTGTTTAAAAATGTGGAAACTGAAACTCAGAGAGGTAAAGCAACTTTCTCCAGGTGAAAATACTAGTAAATGTTAGAGGGAAGATTTGAACCCAGGCAGTCTGGCATGAGTCTACATGCTTTACCAGCTCTCTATCTGTACTGCCTCCCTCTTGTGATTCCTTTCTCTCTCAAAGGCTGCAGACACAATTTGGGTCCAAGCACAGGATAAAATGGAAATAAGATAAAGCAAATTAATGTGGGCCTAATAGTAGCAACTGAATGTTTTTTATAAATGATGAAGATGCAGCTGCTGCTGAAGGTACCACTAGCTATTGGCATTTTACCATGTGTCTGCACATCATTTCATGTAATCCTAGCATCCATTGTTGTCCTTGCTGCTTGCTGGCTGTGTAACTGTAGGGAGGTTCTATAGACACTGAGCTTACATTTCCTTCAACTTCCAATGATTTATATGGAGCCATAGTGTTAGAAATAGAATTTAATAAAAATTTTAAAGATATATTTTGAGTACCTCCTTGATGCAAGGTATTTTAATAGGTACTAAATAGAATACAACAATAAGTAAAAGTCTTTATCTTCAGTGAGCTTGAGTTAATGTGACAAAACTTTTCTAAACCATTTCTTTCTTGACTTTCCATCAAGTTAATTAGCTATGGAACCTTTCCCCACAGTTTATAACAATGCATCTTTCCGGTCTCCTACTGTGGGGTGGCGGGGGTGTAATAGACCAATGGTCCCAGCTGCTGTGCTCTGAAATCCATCACTGTTGGTACAGAGACCACAATTCTCAAGGGGCCACTTCCAGCCAATGACACATTGTGGCAGTGATACTTAGACCCATTCCTGGGAACTGCAGGACTCCACTGACACATGACTTGGCTAAGGGCTCTCCATCAGCCTTGCCAAACTTTTGCACAACTTCCCTGCAGGCTAAAACTTCCAGTTAGCCTTACTCCCTTCCCTCTTTTCTTCACTGTGGTTCGATCTACATCCCAGTCAGAAGGTGACCCTAGCCAACTCTGGCTTTTTCCCAATTTTCTCTCACAGGCATGTCCCCTAATAAATTTCCTGCAAGTCTAATTCATCATCTGCTTCTTAGAGGTCACAAACTATCACACCTGTTGTTTGGACTTGAATCATACAATTATAAATTTAAGGCAGTCCAGGAACAATTTAATGAATGAGATTCAATCTCTAGGTGGAAACAGGTTTGAAAGGACAGAAAGGGCACCTCTCAAAGTTGAGGCACTATCTCTTTAACTTGATGAGAGGATAGTTGAATAAATATTTAACTTTGGCCTAATTGAAATGGCGGTAAAATAAATTTGCTAAAGGTCATCCAAGGAAAATACCCTGGCAATCAGTTTTCTCAAAAGGTCTGGAAAAAGTGTTTGATAACCCATTAGGAGAGAGCCCAGTGAACCATGATCCATAGGTCAAGTTCGAAATGCCATCTTTTTTTGTTAATAAAGTTTTATATGTTGTATATGGGGGTGCTTTCTCAATAAAACAGCAGAATTGAGTAGTTGCACCAGAGCCTGCCAAGACTAAGATATTTACTATATGGCCCTTTACAGAAAAAGCTGGCTAACCCCTGCACCAAGAAACAAACTTCTAAAGAGCAAGGAGTTTGTCTGTCTTGCTTACTGTTCAATCCTTAGGATTTAAAACAGTACTTGGTACACAGTAGGCTCTCAATAAATACTTGTTGAATGATTAAATTCACTGATATTAGTCTCTTAATTTCTGTATATTTCAGTCCAGTGCTCCCAAGCCAAGGACAATGTCCTAAGGGTTGTGTGTTCATGGTAATATATACCCACGAATAGTGGATGGGTCAGAATAGGACTTTGAACAGAAGCAGCCTACTGCAAAGATGTTCTGACTGACTGAGAACATTGGATGAATGTATTTTCTCTGTACTCTGAGGATCATGAGAAATTTGGCCATCTTCCTGCCTCGTAATGCTAGTGTAGCATTGGGATGAGTACTGGAGAGAAGTCAGATGCCATCAGCCGCAGCAAGCAGAAGATCTCCTGGTGATTGAAAGAAATCATTTTGATAGCAGTTGTTATTGACTGAGGGGAGATACCTTTCTTTTCCAGAGGGAAGCTACTTGTATACAGCTGCATGAGCCTATGGGAAAGAACTCAGACTAGAGACAGATTACCTGGCTTCCATTATGACTCTACTGTGAATTAGCTCTGTTGGGCAAGTTACTTCTACCCAAAATTTCTGCATCTGTAATACAAGGACTATCTCTACTAAACTCCATAACCCAGTAAGGTTATCATTATATTATAAATACATTATATGTTTACATATAATACAAATTAAAATATACAATATAATTAAAATAATTATATATAGTATTATCTATATATTATTATGACTAAAATTAATTCTCCAAGATTAACTAATTTTCACATTCAAATTTCCTCAATTTTTCTGCCAAAAATTTTATAGACATTTTACTTTTCAAGACTTAATAGTCCCTTTTAATTTGGAGTAATCTTACATTTTTAAAAATTGAGGTATAGTTGATTTACAATATTAAATGTTTCAGATGTACAACATAGTGATTCACAATTTTTAAAGATTATACTCCATTTATAGTTATTATAAAATATTGACTATATTCCCAGTGCTGTACAATATATCCTTGTGGCTTGTTTATTTTATACATAGTAGTTTGTACCTCTTAATCCCCTACCCCTATCTTGCCTCTCCTCACCTTCCCTCTCCCCACTGGTAACCACTAAATTGTTTTCTGTAACTGTGAGTCTGTTTCTTTTTTGTTATATTCACTAGTTTGTTTTATATTTTAGATTCCACATATAAGTGATAACATACAATATTTGTCTTTCTCTGTTTGACTTTCTCGTTTTTCTTGAGGTTTTGCTCTGTATACCGTCCCATATTCTTAAATTGTCTGAATATTTCTTTTACTCTTCCATCCCCTGTACTTTTTTTTAAACTGGAAATTAAGTCAACAGGCTTAATTAGGTTGAGTTGAACATGGTGGTGGGAGTACTTTGTAGAATTACTGGTCACCTCCTATTCCATCTCATCAGGAGGCACAAATGCCAGCTTGCCACCCTCTCAGTGACGCTATTTTAACTTGGTTAGGGTAAAAGGCTCCATAGCTCTCCATTCCAATTGTCCATTTTCCCCTTGGAAATTAACAAGAAAACTGTAAGTTATTATATTGACTATATTCCCAGTGCTGTACAATATATCCTTGTGGCTTGTTTATTTTATACATAGTAGTTTGTACCTCTTAATCCCCTACCCCTATCTTGCCTCTCCTCACCTTCCCTCTCCCCACTGGTAACCACTAAATTGTTTTCTGTAACTGTGAGTCTGTTTCTTTTTTGTTATATTCACTAGTTTGTTTTATATTTTAGATTCCACATATAAGTGATAACATACAATATTTGTCTTTCTCTGTTTGACTTTCTCGTTTTTCTTGAGGTTTTGCTCTGTATACCGTCCCATATTCTTAAATTGTCTGAATATTTCTTTTACTCTTCCATCCCCTGTACTTTTTTTTAAACTGGAAATTAAGTCAACAGGCTTAATTAGGTTGAGTTGAACATGGTGGTGGGAGTACTTTGTAGAATTACTGGTCACCTCCTATTCCATCTCATCAGGAGGCACAAATGCCAGCTTGCCACCCTCTCAGTGACGCTATTTTAACTTGGTTAGGGTAAAAGGCTCCATAGCTCTCCATTCCAATTGTCCATTTTCCCCTTGGAAATTAACAAGAAAACTGTAGGGTGATACTTTGTCACATTGCCCATCACTGACCAAATAAATTATTTCATTGATTTTTTAAAATGGTGATCTAACTCTCATTCCATGTACATGTACCAGCCTTCATTCTTCTGTAAAAGTCTAATTGCCAGGACATCATACCTTGTGTTATATTTTTTTTTTGAAAGACAGTTAAAGTAAAAGAAAACACAAACCTACAGCAAGGCTGATTGGAAAGTTAATATGCCAGTGAAAGAAATTTTCTTTTGTGGGAGATTTTCCTTTCAAGGAAGATTAGATGCCCTCAAGTATTAAAGGGAAGCTGGATGAAATTATCTAGCTCACTTTCTTTAAAAAAAATAGTAATTTTTATTTTTAAAATTTTGCTTATTTTTTAAAGAAAGAACTGAAATTTTATAGTCCATAAATCCACGGTTCCAAGTCTTATATCTTCCTTACTCTGTGGTATATTCTGAAAAATTTAAGCTTTGAAATTGTTTCTTGGGGGCTTGTGTCATATACTCTTCACTTTCCCCTTTGCTTTGCTTTCCTTCTCCTTTCCTTTCCCTTTTTCTCCTTCTCTCTCTATCTCTTTCTTTCTTTTCTTTCTTTCTGGTATATGCTTTTGGAATGTGTTTAGGCTAAAGAAGGAAATGTCTTTTGTCATTTTAATGGAACACTTAGATTATTGCTAAGCAGCAATTTCCATAGTTTCCTGTACAGTTCTCATCAGTTGCCTGCTTTTGAACTTCAGGCCTATTTTAATACATCAAGGGAGAGAGCTGAAATAAAGCAGCTATTGGGTTAAGGCGATGGGGAAAGAAGAGGAGGGGTTGGCTTTTGTGCTCAAAATCAGCCTGAGATGACCTGACACTTAGCCTGGACTTCTGAGATTTGTCCCCCTCTTTCTCCCACATTCAGATCCTGCTTTAGATTTGGGCTGTTATAATTGAAGTCCAGCTTGATATTCACCTGGCCTGCTACCCTCTCTTGTTACCCTCTGAGCATGACGCAACTTGAAAACCGACTCACTATCCACTGCCTAGCGTATCATCTAACAAATAGCTCTGAGTGCCCCAGGATTCCAGGCCCCATGCTGGGCTCTGGCGGTTTGGAGGGCTCCAGATGGAGTAGTCCTGCCTCTGTGCAGGACTGTGCAGCTGACATCCTCACGGGGCAGAAAGGCAGCATATGAGCATACTGACAGGATGATTTCCAATAGTGATGATTTCATAAAGAAAGTAAAACAAGGCCACCTGATGGAGGATGATGGGGGAGCTCCTCTACAGAGAATAGCCAGGAAGGGCCTCCTTAGGTAAGACATGAATGATGAAAAGAAATCAGCCATGCATCTGGGAAGGGGTGGACATTCCAGGCAGGGGAAACTGCAAAGACCCTGAGATGGAGATGAATTTGGCATGTTGGGGTAGCAGAAAGAAGGCCAATATTATTGGAGCATAATAAACAAGGGGGAGAGTTGAAAGGAAGTGAGATCTGAGAAGTAATCAGGGTCCTGATCACATAGGACCTTGTAGGGCTAGGCCAAGAACTTTGGAATTTGTTCTAATTGTAAAGGGAAGTCACTAGCATATTTAATATAGGAAATGACATCTGATTTGTGTTTTTAAAAAGATCACTCTGGTTGCTGTGTAGCAAATGGACTCTGTAGGACAAAGTAGAGAAAAGTTAGGAGCTGTAGTGTCTCCAGACTTAGATATAGGCAACTTCATTTTCAATTTTGGATGGTTCCATTTTGTTCTCAGGGTTCTCTCATGTTCTTCTCAGACATGGAAAAGAACACTTTTTGTCCTTTGTAAAATAAAAGTTTTGGTATTTGAGAATATCAGGAAGTATGATCAGAGAATACAGTGAATAAAGGAGAAAACATTTCATTTAACAGCATATGATATGCTTGATTCAGTGAGACAATGTACGGCACATTGAGGGTCTTCTCTGTGCCAAGCACTGTTCTAAATCTCACTAAAAAAATGTAGATGTGTCATCCCCTATTTTATTATTTTATAAATTGTCATTCTGGTTAATGAACAAACAAACAGAAAACTTGCCCAGACAAAAATATGTTTAATAGTTGAAAGTTATATCTTGTGCATCCCTCATCTTTACATTCTCTGCCATTTTTTCCTCTGGGCTGCTTTTAACTCTATCTTCAAATCTCAGGTCCTCTTGCTCCTGTGTTTCCTCAAATGAAACAATTCAGGATGGGAAATACTTTTTTAAAACTCTAGAACACTCCACAAATATGAGTTTTAATTAGTAGTAGTAACTTTTAGACTGGTTTTCAGATCCATATTCATGACAGTTGTATAAATGAATCATAGTAGCTTAAAACTTTTTTAAAGCTAAATGCCCCATCTCAGTATTCTTTTCCCTAACCCCCTGGCCCAACCCCTTCAGCAAGGGTGAAAAAGAATGAAGCAAGTTATGCAAGACTGAATCATATATTTGTAGTAGCATATCCTGTCTTTATTTTAAAATGATATTCTGTTCAACTTGGATTTTTTTTACATTAATTTTGATCTTTCAAAATGTTGCATTCAAATATTACTTATCTTGATTATTGAGTTTTTTGACACATCCTTAAATTTTACAACCCAGGCAGTTGCCTCTCTCATCTCACCCTAGTCCCTGTCCTGCTCCCCCTGCAAATACATCCCCTTTCCCCACAATCTCCATTAGCCCAAGCCCAGCCCTGATTGTGTCAGTATATTTTGAAAAGGCTTTTTCTGTGTGCATCTGATATAATCCCAGGTTTAGACCTGCTACAAAGAAGGAGGAAAGTTCTACTGGTGTCATTTTTAGAGGAGGACCCTTTAGATTGATACTGACCCTCCAGAAGGTTTCCCAGGTTCCTTTCAGTACATAGTTCTAAAAAAGGCATGGTGGTTTTAAAAAGTCTCAAATGACATAGGGAGCTTTTAAAACTATAATTTTACCTTCTTCCTTGCCCTTTTTACCTCCCTTAAAGAAGAAGGAGAAGGGGGCAGGGCAAAGGCAGTGGCACAGTTTGAAGGCATCTTCTAGGACTGGAATGTGTGTGATGTTTGCTTGGAGGATGGATAGGTTTGGGTTCATGGCTCAGACTCATGTTATATTAAAGCTTGACTAGGGCTTCCCTGGTGGCGCAGTGATTGAGGGTCCGCCTGCCAATGCAGGGGACGTGGGTTCGTGCTCCGGTCTGGGAGGATCCCACATGCCGCGGAGCGGCTGGGCCCGTGAGCCCATGGCCGCTGAGCCTGCGCGTCCGGAGCCTGTGCTCCGCAACGGGAGAGGCCACAGCAGTGAGAGGCCCGCGTACTGCAAATAAACAAACAAATAAAGCTTGACTAGCAGCATGAGTCTTTGTGATTCAAGATGAGGTGAACATTTACTGTTTCTTGAGGACCCAGCGTAGTGCAGTTGAAAGGATAACTAACAGTCTGTCTTCAGTGCACTCTGGGTTCCTGGTCACTTCATCTCCTCAGATGAAGACCCAGGATGGGTTATTTCTCCCTCTTCTTGGTTTTCGGTGTAAAGCATTAGAATTAGAGTCACAGTATCTGGGTTTGAAACCCAACTCTTCCCTTGGTTCCTGTGTGGTTTCTGGCTTCTCTCTGAACTTCAGTTGCCTCATTTGTAAACTGACCATAGCAATTCCTCTTTTCAGTGTGTACCCATGTCCGTGATATGATGACATCTGGAAGGGCTGACATGAACTAACATGATAGGTGTTCAGTAATTGTGATCATGAATCTGTCTAAACTATATCACGAGTTTTTTGCACATTTCTAATTAGTTTTTGCGAGGTGATGGATCAAGGCAGACATGTTTTACATGCCTAGTAGTTATTCTTTGTTACACACAATATTTAAGATCTTGTACTAACATTTATCTTGTAAATATCAGAGATAATATATGTAAGACAGTTAGCACAGGGGAACATCCTAGGGTTTGAGGAAATGAAAATTGAAATATGAAAATGGATTTAACAACTCAGTTTTCTCCTTCAACTGCAACTTCCATCTTGAACAAATATAATGTTTGAGACATGTAAGGCATTAATTAGTAGAATGTAGACCATTTAATTATTCTAGAAGAAATATTATTTAAAAAGAAAACACAGCTAAATAAAAACCCCAAAATAATTGTTTTGACTCTTTGTAAAGATTGAAATGTTTTTATCTTTTATCTTAAGGTACTAAATCAAACTTCTCGACTTGAAATACAGCTGCTGGAGAATTCATTATCAACATACAAGCTAGAGAAACAGCTTCTTCAACAGACAAATGAAATCCTAAAGATTCATGAGAAAAACAGGTGAAGATTGTTGTATTCCAAAAATATGTACATTTGTACTTATTTATATCCTCCACCACTCTGCCAACTCTTAAAAAAAGATGTAATTTGCAAAAAGAAAAATACGGAGCCAAATTAATTTTTAATATAAAAAGGAATGAGAGCTTAAGGTGACTACAGCCAAGTATGTCAACAATAAGATTAATACTGTTACTTACACTCTTGAAATATTTCTTTTTATAACTTTTAACACTAATTTATCTAATGTTCAGTTGTTCAAATCTTACCATATCCACAAAAACTAATTGATTCTATGACTAAATTTGGTGACACAAAATATTGACAATTTTCAGCAGAACCAAAAAGTAGGGAAAAGATAGAGCTTCTGAAACTCTGTAACTTGAATTGTCACTCTACCAGCCCTAAACCTTGTACAGAGCTACAAGGTTTGAATTCAGAGATCTTCCACAGGAGAGAAGCAGATTTTCTTTTCAGAAAATTATTTCCCTATAAAGCTGATTCAAATGTTGTTTCCCCCTCCCATTTAAAGCCATTAACTCTGAACATAATAAATTTCTTTGGTTAGCTTTATAGACGTGTTTTATAAACTATGAATCATCTCAGGTAAGTGAAAGGGACTTACAGATCCTGATAGCCAGGATGATATATAGACTGCATGATTTTGAAGTCACTGGCATTCAGGATGGGCAATTCAATCAAAGCACTGACCTCTGTAGAACAAATATATTGTATATTAATTACATTTTCTTCTGGATATTCGGACAGCTTGAAGAAGTTTCAGTTCTTATGCATTATATTGATTTGAAGATCTTTGTGTTGCTACAAACTATTAAATACCACTGTCTCGGTGGAATCAGCGTTTCCACCATATTCCAAACCAGAAAGGCACCTAAGATGAACTGCTCGTTCTCCTTTTACTGTACAGATGAGGGAACGGACTCAGTGGAAGTGAGTGATCTATCCAAGGTCACACCGCTTGCTGGTGGCACAACTGGGAATGTAATCCAGGTTTCTTTATTCCTAGTCTTTCTCTTTCCACTGTAGCGCATGATCTCTCAGTACTGTCTTCAACCTAGAAGGATTTCCCAACTTCATGCTAAGTGTAGGCCTTAATGACAATGATGATAATTAAATTTTTACATGAAGAAGATAAACCTGACTTTTGGTTTAGAGTCTCAAAGGGGTCAATCCATGTTCTGTGACTTGTATTTCTAAGTCCTACATTTGTTTATCTTTGTACTATGTCATGGGGTAAACTGTATAACTAAATAACTATAAATAAACTTGACAGGACTTGACTCTGAACTGGTTGCATGATGAAATGTTCTGGAATTGAAAATCCTGTTTAAAAGTACCATTTATCCCACTGCATTTTCACAGTAACCAGACACATACATGTAACAGGTATACTTTACGGCAACTATTCCTTGATTTAGGGGTCCTACCATGCTTTAACTTTGTCGCTAAAAGCAAACCCCATTTATAATCACGTTTCAAGATGCTATTGTGAAAACTTTGTCTAGGAATGAAGAAGTAAAATAATGACAATTTTAACGTATTCTTAGGTGGTTTTTATAATTCTATAAATAACACACATTTATTGTAGAAAAGTGAGAAGGTATACAAGAAAATTAAAAACCATAATCCCATCACATTGAGAGAGCTTCATATGTTGCTGTATGAAAAATATAAATATGTTTTCTCAAAAAGTTGTGTCATGCTATACATACTGTTTTTTGCAGCCTGCTTTCTGTGGAGATAGATACCTTTTTTAATCCGTAAAGATCCCTCTAGTATAATTCTTAATAACTACATGATATTTCATGTTATAGGTGTAACCTAGGGTCGTTTTGATTCATCTCTCACTAAGTGTGTGGCCACATATGATTTCTCTATTAAAAAAGTCAGCATGAATTTACACTCTTCAATTCTCCTGCTGCTGATATGTGTATTATTTTTTGGTGTATGTCTGACACTTTAGCTGGGAGGCCTGAAAGTGCTCACCCTTACCTACAAAAACAAATGCTTTTCTGAAGTGTCACTTGTGCTCTGCTCTCTCCGTCTCTTCTTATCTCTGTCTCGTTCCCTCCTTGCTGCTCATGTTCATTCTTTCTCTCTTTGCTTTCTTCTTCTCCTCCCTCCCCCAGTCTCCCTCCTCCTCTTGCTTCGTCCTTTCCTCCTCTTCTAAGTGTACCCCTACCTACCCTCATTCCAGATCATGTTGGATTCTTTTGTCTTTCCATTATGATTCTTGCTTGATATGGCACCTGGTATCATTTCCGTCTATGGAATTCTCACCATGGAATAATTTTTTTCCAACAGCAACTGCTTAAAAAATGTTCTCTCTGTTCCATCAGTAAAGCTGAGTCAAAGTTTGAGCTCTCAGAAGAGCTGCACTGCGGCTCAAGTGTGCAGGGTTTCTCCATGTGCCAAGACCTCTCAGAGGAATCTGACTCCTGATCCCAAGCACATACATGCCTTCTGCTGATGAGTTTTTCCCTCACTGAATTCTAATTTCTAAGGAAAATTCAGGTTTTCTTATATATACAAGTCACACCATTTATTGATAATGATAACTTTTTTCAAGATTATAACAATTTCGTTTCCTAGCAGTATAGGTATTTCACAGTGAATTCAGGGATTTAGGTTTTAACTTGAAATTCATTTCTGCGCTCATGCTGAAAAAAACTTAGATGCATCTTTTACTCCTACTCTGCACCCCTTAGTTTTTGACCCTCAAGTATGACATTACCTCACATGTGGTTCCTTGGGGTATTTTTCTATCAAAGTGCTGAATCTCCTGGCATTTCCATATCTCTGTAGTTATCTGTGTCTTCCTATTGACGGGTCCATGTGTATAATGGAGTGTTGGTGGGACATCTCTTCTTAAACCAGGCATATTCTTCCACGAACCATTTAGAGGAAAAGTGTTTTTCTTTACACAAGACAGAAGTACCCATTTGTGATACACAGCATACTTTCCCTATTATGTTTATTATTATTGTTTATTTTCATATGTAAAATGGAATTGGAGGAACTCTGCCAAGCCCTTTCTAGATCAACAAAGAAACGTGCCCCCCCATACCATTTAAGTGGATAGAAGGTGAAGGTCAAGCATGAAGCTGTTTATGTATTTTAAAATAGTTTATTGATCATCCATACCTACTCCTTAAATGAATCTTAATCCTCCAAATGCAACAAGAAGCTATTTCTACATTGAGGCATCTATGAAATGTAAGAACAACATGCCATTTGTCGGCCAGGTCTGGTTTGGATCAGCTAATACATTTTGCAAAGGGGATTATCTAAATTATGCTTTGCTTCCTCCCCCGGGAATGTTAGGGGTTGTGTCTGGGTGTGTGACTTACCAGTTTTGAGTATGATGGGGCCTCAGCTGCCAAGTCAGTGAACTGGCCCTTCAGAGGGTCCACCGCTTCTTTGGCACCACTTCTTTGGCAGAACACAGAGGAATATTTTATGGACAGGATTATACTACACAATCATGCTGAGAAGTCCTGCTGATTTACATCCTGACAAATTAAATGCATCACTTGTAGGGTTGAAAACAGAATTTTGGCCTCATTAGGTTCACTTCTTTATCCCCTAAAGGGCCAAAGGCACAAAGCAGGAGTAGGATTAACAACACTTGCTCTGCTGTTTGTTTTCCTAACAGTCTAGTTGGGGGTGACTCCAAGAAGCTTCCAGTTTGCTTTTTTTAGGATTTCTTTTTATTGGATGCTATCCTAATCTCAAAACTTGGTTTCATTCCTTACCTCAAGGAAATAGCACTTAGAAGTAAGAGATCAGTAACTGGCCCATATAATTGAAATTATACAACCAAGAACTCAAAACAGGGGAAGCATTAATATTTACCTCACACAGAGGGTTGGTATGACAAAGTGAGTCTTGTAATTGTCAACTTTTATTGGATTTCTCCAGTATATTTCTGCTCAGAAAAATAGAAAAGAGAGGTAGACAGGGAAGGATGTCATAATGCAGATTCCTTCAGCTGAGCTAAATATGTAACTGGATCTTCTGGTGTCAAGATTTGGTCAGCTGACTAGGTTTCAAGGCACCTGTCCATCTGTGACATAACCCCAACTTTTTCCAAGGTTGGAGCATAGCCAGGTGAAAAAAATATTCTGCCTCACCAGGGTACACAGGAAGACAAATCAACACTCCATGTGTACAAAGATGGAGCCCTTGGGCTTTCTTGATCAAACTTGTGTTGAATATGCAGAATGAAGATTAGGGAAATCTTCAGTTAGACCATTTAGAGTGAAGTGAAACTACACAAATGGTGGTCATTCTGACATAGTTTCAGCAAAATTATCTGCCTAACTTTAATATCAGGCAGGTGAACATCTAAGCCAGGTGCTTTACATACACTACTGCTAATCCTCCAACTAATCCTGCAAACTATCTATTGTTATTTTCATTTTTCATGAAGAAACTCAAGTTCAAAGAGGTCAGGTAACTTGCCCATGACCAAACAGCTGATGTATGGCAAAATTAGCATTCAAGTCCACATGATTCTCTGTCTTAATTATTATAAAAATGTTTTCCCAATATGATGCAGCCTTAGGATTAATTGATGTGGTTGTCAAGTTATCCTCAGCATAATCAAATACAAATTTGGAGAAAGGGATAGGCTAGTTGTTTTTGGCCTACTCCTATACAGATCATTATTTATTCCTCCTAATACTAGAGTAGGAAATATAAACTATTTATTTTACCTTGGGAATTCACTGAACTTATTTGATTTTTTTTTTTTTTTTTTTTTTTTTTTTT
>NW_006771143.1:1365799-1383128 GCF_000442215.2 Lipotes vexillifer
GCATCGGCAGGCGGACTCTCAAGCACTGCGCCACCAGGGAAGCCCCACTGAACTTATTTGACAAGCTCCATCTATCTTCTAGCTAGAGGTTATGGGAAGCTATTAAGTTAATTTTAAGTTATTGAAGTGTGTATAATTTCAAGATACTAAATTATACCTTGCTAACAAATTTTTGTAATGGAATAGTGAAATACTGATTTTTAATACTTAATATGCCTAAATAAATGAAAAGTTAAATCACAGTCTTTCTAATCAAATTTATCCTCCATTTGATAAGTTCTTTACAAAATACTAAAGTAAAATCACAACGTATCAGTCACTGTTTATGTTGTCAATTCCATCTTCTAAATGTTTTTCCAATCTATCTTTTTCTTTCTGTTTACTCTGACTCTGTCCTAGGTCAAAATCCCATCAATTTTTGTCTTAGCCATTGCAGTGACCTCTTTGCATGGCTTACACCTCATGTCTCTCAAACCTATCATCCCAGAGTCTGCTAAAATTCTTTCTAAAATTCAAGTCAGATTATTTTTCCCATTTTTTTAGGTCTCCACACACACTAGTTCAGCACAACTTTTTAATCTCTAGATAGCATCTGCCCAACCCTTTTCTCGTTCTCTGTAAGGGACTGAGGAAAGTTCAAGTTCTTTAGCATGGAACATGGTCCATGATCATTATAATCTTAATTTTATAGCCTTACTTTCAGAAGTCTTCTTATATTTTAGAAGTATGGTCTAATAGCTAAGAGCAGGAGCTCTAAGGTCAGACTGCCTGGGTTTGCCTTGATTCTGCTGTAAACAACTCGGCCACACATTACTTGTGTGACATTGAGCAAGTTGTGTAAACTCTGTGCTTTGGTGTTCTCACTTGTAACACAGGGATGATGATAATAGTTGTACATTGAGGTCATGTGAGGATTAACTGAGTTATTGCATATAAAATACTGAGGGCAGTGCTTGAAACACATAATAAGTATTTAATCATACTAGTTCTTAGTATCACTGAAGACGATGTTTTTTCAGACATGTTTGATGTTTGCCTTGTCTGGAATGCCTTGTAGTCCTTTATTCAACTCACAAACTTCTGTCCCTTCAAAACTCAGTGCAGATATTACCCCTCCAAGAAACTTTCTGACTCTGCCAAATAGATTTGCTCATTACAACTTATGTGATAACACTCTACCTTGTTTTTTCCTTCCATTACTTCACTTATCCCATCACATTGTAATGTGTGTGTGTGTGTGTGTGTGTGTGTGTGTCTGTGTGTGTGTATCTCTACTACTGGGCTGTGACCTTCTGGAACACAGAGACTGTGTTTTATTTATTTCTGTCTTCATGCTCCCAGGCACAGTTCTCTACACATAGTATATAGAGTATTAAATGCTTTTTGAATGTTGACTGATGAACTGGCAAATGAACTGGCAAATATCCCAATAAATGTCATTTATCTATGTACACAGAAACACACATACAATTTAAAAAATATTTTAATGGAAAACAGATCGCATAGTTTACATTAAATATTGTAAACATATTCAGTGTTCTTAACATAAATAAAATACAGATGGCTTTTATACCACTATTCTGCATCCCCAAAAGCCCATTGCATGGCAGCCAAGGTTATCAGTCCACATTTTGAGGTTCACTAATTCAACCCAATTTTTTCATCTCTAGACAACATCTTCTCAGACCATGAGTCTAGACTCATGACTGTTTACCACATCTCTCTGATTGATTAAAAAATCAACACAAACTTAACTGATTTAAATTTTAAATTTTATAAAAGTGTATAAATTGAAATTCAGAGTCCCAAATTCCGTATTCCTCCACCCCCTGCAGAGAATCGTCATTAACAGATTGGCAGTTTGGTGCCTATTCTTCCAGACTTCTTAATGAATATACTAATTATACATGTGTATGTGGAGTGTGCATGTTTATCTGTGTGCTTACAGAGATACACACCCATATACAATTACACATATGCACAAGCACATATTTAAATCATATATGTGTATGTGTATAGATTGTAACTATTTTTAAGATGCTAGGGTTTTGTACTTTATAACAATTTATCATAGATATATTACACATGTAACTATATACACATATAACTCATTCATTGCTCGAGATGCACTAAAATTTACAATTTAGTAGAACTTTTACGTGATTATTTTAAATTTTCAAAGATATTAACAAATTATCTGCAAATTTGACATTCTCCCCAAGTGTGCATGGGCTTTCTAGCTTCCCCAAACCTTGCTAGCCATTTGATTAATCTTGTCTACCCGAGAGGTAATATTGTGCATCTTTTCCTGGTTATTGACCATTTGCATTCTTCTTCTGTGACGAGCCTATTCATGTATGTTTCTCATTTTTCTATTAGATTGTTTATCTAATATCTTTATTTCCTAATACAAGCTCTTTAATGGATGTTAAAATTTTGTTGTATATGTTGTAAATATTTTCTCTAGTTTGTCATTTATCGTTCAACCTATTTTTTACAGAAGAACTATGTTTCTATGTTATACATATTTTTTCTTCTTGGTTTCTGGCTTCCACAGTATATTTAGCTTATTCTTATTTACCCCAAACTTTAAAAAATTTATTTGACAATGTTTACTTGTAGTGATCTATGCTTCTGTTCCACATTTGAATTACAGAAATGCTTAGCTTCATATTAAATATGAAGTTTGAGAGAAAATTTACTGTGTTCAAGTTAGAAACTTAAAGTATAAATTTAACCTGAACTTACTGTGCCCTTGCTTGAATGGGGGAAAAAGATCATTCTTTAAAAAACCCATATTTGCAACATGTGTTGACACCATACAGATTAAAAATAATTTAAAAATTGAAACATCTGTAAGGAGATTCAGACATGAAAATGAGAAGGTTTCTGTATTTTTTTTAACATCTTCCTCCTTGTTTGAGGGCTATACTTATATACATAGAGCTTAGGCAACTGTCACTCCTGTGAATTCAGTTGCTGCTATGTTAAGAACCCTATTGTGGGAAACAATTTGAAAGGGAGAGCTTTTTCTGTGAAAGCTTCAAGATGTGTTCAGTGATTTGAAATATTTCCAGTAAGATATGTTGGAGGAGGCAGACTGTGAAAATTAGGGGAAAAAGTCAACCAAAAACTTCGAATAGGGCTTTATATATACTCAATTAGAGCCTTTTGCTGAAGTTAAAGGCCTTGATTATTTTGTTTATTTTACTCTTCATTAAAGTGCACCTCTGCTTCAAACTAGAAGTTAAGTGCCAAATTCTATGCATGTCTCTTCTCAAAGTGTTTCTAGAAGGATGAGAAACGTGAAGTATTGAGAATCCTGTGAGAAACTCTGTCTTTGGATTTTAAGTTCAATTTGAATAGATATAGGTGCAGAGTTTCATAAATTGTTGTTCCATGGAACACTAATCCTAAAGGATGCATCATAATAAAATTATTTATTTAATTTAGCATTCCCCAAAACTTGACAGTAGAACTCAACAATGGAATGCCTAATAAAAATACACTGAATGCACTCTAGAAAACAGTACACTGGAGTTTGGAATCAATATCCAGGTTTTGGATTATGCATTTAAACCTAAACTAAACTTGCTGCTGAAGGCCATCATAGAGAAAATATGACTACTTTGCCAATTGAATTTAGGACAGTGGAGTTGTCATGTTGTCCTTCAGATCAACCTTTGTATATAGAAGTCTCCGTGCCTAGGTGAGCTGGCCTCTCCCAGCTGACCCGGATAGGGAAAAGCAAGAGAAACAATAAAAGGCCTCAGCACAAAATGGGATATGATCAATATATTGAGTAAGAAAATTAAATTTAATGGCAGAGGAGTTAAGGCAGAGTGATATTTAAGAAAATCTCAGTTCAGATTTTTTTAAAAAATGGCTTGGCAAAGAAATTTTGTTTTTATATGTGGAAAAGATGGATAGGTTAAAATATTGTGAAAGACAAGCTCCCAAAAATAACCAGACGGAGAGCAGCAAATACTAAAGAGATGTTAAGTCGATGCCTTGATTCTTGGCAAAATATAAGCGGGTGGAAGTAGATAGAGATTATGTTATACTAAATCAGAGAGATGAGACACTAAAGCTAGTTTTCATAGCACTGGGTTGTCATGGGCAGATTTCTAGTCTAAGTTAGAAGACATGGCTTTTTATTTTGGTTATGACACAGTATGTACACAATTTTACACAAGATATTTAGACTCTTACCTATTAACTGGGGCTTATAACATCTACTCACTCTGTATCACTATATTACTTTAAGAATCAAAGGAGATAAGGGTTTTAAAATGCTACACAACTAAAATGGTGTATTATAACAATGTGATTAGTAAGTGGAGATGGTATATGAATATTTTCTGGCAGAAGAGTTTTGGATTCAAGCCAGTTTGGATATAGTGAGGACGGGCTGACTTCCCAAGTAGACAATAACTAATGGATGAGAAGTATCAAAGAAAAGAGGATAGGATTTTTGGAAGCCAGATATGAAGAGAAGATGGAAGGGAGTGATGAGTGGTATCAAAAAGGTATCAGTTTTGCCTGAAGAAGTCTGAAAAGTTGTCATTAATATAAAGGGTATCTCTAGTAAATAAAGTTAATAGAGAATTACTGGAGTACAAAAGTTATTAAAGAGAATCCAAGTGAAGAAATAAGATGAGAAAATGACTAGAAGAGATAATTAACTGCTAAGACCTGCCATTTGGGAAACAGTGTGACATGTTTCCAATTTGCTTACAGTTTTTAATGCATATTTATTTTTAATGAAATATTTCATTCCCAATCCAGTGAGCTGTCTGATGCACAGCAGGCTTCTTACTCCCCTGAGCAGTTCCTTCTTTATTTTACATGAATATCTATTTTAACATGACAGGCTATGTTGATATCGTTTGATAACTGGTAGTCATGGTGCATTAGGGTTGTTTGGTGAATTATGAAAATTAACATTCTTTCCAACATGCTAAGTGTATACTCCTTTTACTTGGGAAATGCAGACCTTTTCTTCCACAAGCCAGTGTTGAGAATTTTTTCCTTTGGTACCAGGACTTCTTTGATCAACTTTCCATTCTCATCTCTTTCCAAAATATCCTGAAAATCAAAACAAAACAGACAAAAAGCTCCTTTATTGACATCTCAGATAGTAGCCATCTTTTAGTATATGTCTTCTTGAACAAAGAATGCATCAAAAGTAGAAAGTGTCAAAACACGTATGCAAAAAAAAAAAAAAAAAGTGTTATGTCTGAAATAGAAGTTTCTTATAGCTGCTTTTTTTCATTTGAGGTTTTTTTCTTTCATTTTTGTCATTTCATTTCTCTCTAAAAATGAATCCTTAGAGTAAGAATAGTGTCATTTTATATTTTACATAGTGCTGAGAGCACTGTTGGCACGTAGCAACTAATAAATATGAATTACAACTATAGCATGATATTTTTCAAGCCAGGATGTTACCTACTAATTAGGAAAACTGAAAGGCCAGTGCTCATCTTATTTCAGGAACAAAATGGTAATTCAGAATTTTTATCCAGTATTTTATGACTGTACATCCAAATGTTGGCTCTTTACATTAAATTCTAAGGTTTCTTGGTAGTATACTATATAACTCTTGTGAATTTAAAAGAAAAATTTCCCATAAGTTAACTGACTCTATTTTATGGGCATTTAACATCTGATCATTACCCTAGGAAGAGAAACAAAAATTATTAAAAAGTAAACTGAGCAAGAGCTAAAGCATCCGTTGTGGTTAATTCTCAGATCTGAAGGCCAAAAATTAATGGGCACAGAGACAACCTCCTCTGACATCCATAGCAAGTACACTAATCACTTAAAGCAGTGGGTGGGTAAACTTTTTAACCAATAAAAAGGCTTTTGGTTTTATTTTGTTTAGCTTTGTTTGTTTTTTAACTACTAACTTTTCCAGCAGCAAGTTATTGACACAGAAGAAAACACTATAAGACAATGAATCATGCCTACTCCTTTAGAGGTACTCTCATCTTACTCTGACTTCCTTGCCTGAATTTTTCATTTCCAAAATACTCTTTAAAAAATATAAATAACTGTCACATTTTCCCCAAATCACTATACATTTTATGATTTAAGTATTAAGTTTAAAACATTCCCTAGTGTCCCCTTTTTGAAAACTTACAGGAATGATTCGGTGCTATATTTCTCCAAGGTAAATTAAGTGCCCAGTCTGGTATGTTACATTTGAATAACACCTTGTAAACTAAGGACTGGTTGAACCTTCTGAAAATGGAACTGAGAAAACTGAATAAGGCTTTTCTCTGAGGGATACTAGTATATTATACACTCTATAAAATGTAAATGCTTTTTATTCCCAGTCAGTTGCTAGGATCCAAGAGTGCTTCTGCATTCTCTATCATTTTTAATGTGTAATAAGCAAAGGGAGTATCCTGTGAAGAGCTCTGAGAGGAGGACGGCTCTCAGTTGAAGACTGCATCACTCTGAGCAAAGCTTCCCAAGTCCTTTTGTAAGACCATGCCACCAGCCTAACACGGTCTTCCTTTTCGGAACCAAGTATTCAGTGATTTGCAACTTGCAGTGCCTTTAGGCCTTATCCTAAAGCTTAGATTGAGAGATAAAGTAAGCTAGTGGTTATGATACAGGACCAGATATCAAAAATCCCAAGAAATATAATTCACTGTGACTTTAGATAGCTTACTTTCTGGTCCTGTGATTTCTGCATCAATTTGCTCTTCCTTGACATCACGAAACTATTGTGAAATTTATTCACTGTGAATGTTTTGAAAATCCCAAATGAATGAAGCAAAGTAAATATTTATGTTTTGTTCATACATTTTTCTGAACTGTTGTTTCTATTTCTTATTGTACCCATTTCTTTAATGAAAATTATACTATAATTTCTGCAGACAGGGTCCAAGTCAGCCACCCTGGATATAAGATACACCCCAGGAAATAAACGTTACTCTAACAATAAGTGATCTAATAATTCTTCATTTCACATGCTGTATATATAAATATATATATATATATATATAATATTTATATTTACATATATATATTTTTTGAGTTCTCACTTAAAATGTATTTCCATGATGAAATACCTGACTAAAGTTTCTCACTTTAAATAAACTCAGGAACTAATTGAATCACAGGTTTTTTTTATAGCATTTTTAAAACTAAATTTTATCTTCACTTCCTTGTAGTTTATTAGAACATAAAATCTTTGAAATGGAGGGAAAGCACAAGGAAGAATTGGACACCTTAAAGGAAGAGAAAGAGAATCTTCAAGGCTTGGTTACTCGTCAAACATATATAATCCAGGAACTGGAGAAACAATTGAACAGAGCAACCACCAATAACAGTGTCCTTCAGAAGCAGCAGCTGGAGCTGATGGACACAGTGCATAACCTTGTCAACCTCTGCACTAAGGAAGGTGGTAAGAATTTCTTTCTTACTTTGGTATAGTAAATATCTTATTTAATTATGGAGCAAGCAAATATTCAATATAACTTTCTTAGTTGCATCAATTGCTGTGTAGAAGCAGCAAAAGAACTTTATTCTTAGAAGCATTTCATGAAGTTACACTGACAATTTTCTCATGTTTTTAACTTCAGAGAGAGTATTCATAAGCTTGAATATTGACTCTACAACATCTTTCTAAAAGGACTTTCTAATTTCTTCTTTTTTTTTACTGGTCTTTTAGCCTTAGATAGAATCTACTATATTTTCATGGATAAATATTTGGTATCATGATGTTAGACACTTAACTATACAGGACAGAGATTGGCCAATATTAAAAGATTAGTTCAGAGTGCTGAGGAGAGTTTCAGGAGAGTTCCCATTTTACACCTTTTCTTTTTGCAGAGGAGGACAGGGAAGAGTTGCCTGCAGAGAAAAGGAGATATAGAAGTTCTTAATAACTATTATGAGGAAGAAAGAATATTTGTTACTAAAAGTCTGTATT
This sequence comes from Lipotes vexillifer, assembly GCF_000442215.2. Taxonomy (NCBI): domain Eukaryota; kingdom Metazoa; phylum Chordata; class Mammalia; order Artiodactyla; family Lipotidae; genus Lipotes; species Lipotes vexillifer. The sequence goes on from NW_006771143.1 coordinate 1,373,745, forward strand.
AAGATTATTTACACAGTCCTGTGTGGAGAAGACCTAACCGGGCATATGGGCAGATTTATTCTGGGGTGTCTTCATGACCATGGAAATACAAATTTTTAATATCACTAGAATATCTGGAGCCATTTAATCATTGGAAATATTGCAGGCCTGTGTCTCTTTAGAAGACATACATTCATCTGTCCATCCATCCACCCACCAATTATTGACTAAATGCCTCTGTGTGCACTTGTCCACTTCAAGCAGAACCTCACCTGAGCCTCAGGAGAGCTCTTCAAAGTTTGGAGCTTAAGGTCATCTTCTGTAGTTCTGCTCACTAATCAGCCTTTCTGTTAGTGAACACAGAATGGTAAATGGTGATGAGTGAAAGAGAACACCACTTACATCTGAAAATTATGGTTGTCATTAAGTTGTGGCTTATGTGATCATTCATGTAATGGTTCAGTGTGCATATGCAATATACATAATTGGTGGCTCCTTTAATTTAATAGTGGACTTGAGCTATCTGAAAAAATACTCAGTTCCATACTCTCGTGAATAGATATGAATATAGAGGATAACTCCATATTAAGTGATCTTGCTTTAAAGACATTTCACATTTCTCTATTACACTCCATTACCTTGAGTTATATCTCCTTTAGATAATCTAAACAAGCCCTTAATATACTTTGTAAAGAATATTTTTTAAACAGTGAGTTCCCAGAGCTCCATTTGGGTGTGCTCAGAAATGTGATTGGGAAAGAAAAAACCTGCTAATCAGTCAGAGCCTGACAAAACTTTGAGTTAGAGTCTACTGAAAGGAAAGCATGGTAGAATTTTGCCAGAGAATTTTAATAGAGCTCATGAGTATTTAGAAATTAAGTATTAATATGAGACATATCTATTCTCATATTGAACTGAATACATTTGGGGAAAGATTGAAAACATATTTTTCTTATCATCCTGAGACTCCTGAGACGTAATGCACATGGAGTTGAGTAATTCTTTTTTTTTATGATGTTAGAAATATCAAGCCCTGTTGATTCTCACAGAGCTCATATGTCTGCCTGCTTATCATAATTTCACTTCTTTTCTAAGTATTGTCCAATAAATATGTCTTTAAGCTTTTGGAGGCAGGAGGGTGACTTCAAAATTAAAATTCCTGGCTAGTTTTGGTCTTTGGGTGCAGTGTCAGGCAACCAAACATCTGTTCAATTCAAAAAACATATTTTATTGAACAATTATTATGGCACTCCTGATAGATGCTACCCATAGCATCCACTCAGGGTATGAGAAAAGTAACTGTGTCTATGATATAGCATATCCAAAAAATAATACTACTACTACAGAGTGAGACAGAAATTGTCTAATACTTCAGACCTCTGGACATTTATTTTCCTTTTAATGATAAAATTCTAATATAAATCCTGCTTTAACTATAGGATTTGTAATCTTAATGTAAGCCTATTGCCCTATTATCCAATGGATTCTATGCTCTTATAATCATAGATTTTGTTTGCTTCTTAATAATCTTTTTTTTCTTTAATCCCACAGTTAAGTATTCTACTAAGTATTTGGTCATTTAAGAACTCATAAGAGACACAAAAATGGGAAATGTCTCTCACTAAGTTTTCCATAAAGATTTTACTTCTTTGCATATCTTCATTTTCACTGGCACCATAGTCTTCGGTTATGGTGAATTTAAAACTTAAATGACTAATTTCATAATACTAAATATCAGTTACTAAAATGAACTTTTATTTCATTTGAATTCTAAAACACATAAGTAAAATCTCTCCCTACTTAAGACCAAAAGTTTATTTATCAAGTAGATTTATTATTTATCAAAGATTATATATAAATGTTCTACTTTTAAATATAAATATATGCAGATAAGCCTAAATCAATATATCACAGTAAATGTATCACTTTTCTAAAATGTATATTTCCAAAATGCAAAGAGTAGTCTTCTGAAAGATTTTCCAAAAACATTATGAACTGTGTCATAATCCAAAAGACTAAAAATTTTAATTGACCTTAAGGGTCCTCTCTTTCTAACTTGACTCAGTCAGTCATTTATGGAGACAGCCTGAATGTAATACTACAAAGCAAGAGAAAAATTTCTATTGAGGTTTTTCTGTCATTGGCAACTAATGTAATCTTTATGAAGCTGTCTCATCATTTATAAAAAGTCAGGATACTCATATCTGCTTCACAATGATAGTGAGAGGATTAAATTAGATACTGCATATAAAAACAAAAGAATGTGACACAGTTGATTCATTAAACATTAATTCCTTCCTTTTCCTCCAAGTGACAAGATTAAACTAAACACAAGAAAACTTATGATGTGCTATCTATAAGTAAAATTTCTTTCAAAGAAAATGTCTGAATACAAGGCTGTAGAGTTTCTGACTGTTGACAGTCATCTAAGCCCCTTCTTTTTAGCTTCAGTTTTCTAATCTCTAAAATGGAATCATAATACATACCTGATGAGTTTGCAGTAAGAATTAAAAGAGGTTTGTATAAAACATGTAGTATTTTTGTTTAGTTTCACAGGACTTTTCCTACTAAAACATCTAATGTCATGAGATATATTTAAATACAATTAATAAACACATTTTCTGAACTAGTTCAACAAACCTTCCTCTTGTTGTTCTGAACAGGCAATAGTGGTACCTTAGGCAAATAAATAGTCATTACAAACTGAATTGCATCTATTTTTGTAAGACTTCTGGGTAGCACATTTATTTTTGCCTAACCTTTGTCTGCAAAAACTTGGTTGCAGTTATTCTTAGAAACATTAACACTAAAGAAATATTGCTCTCAATGTTATCATTGTGTCAAAGCTTAGCTGATTGCTTCATGTTTTTGGCAGTTCACAGTTATTGTGGGAATTAAATAGTTTACATTGATAATGGCATGGAAACAAGGTTTGGAATTCTTTGGGGGAGGATAATCAGGTACTGTGACTGTCAACATTCAGCAGTCATCTCTGTTCAGAGATAATTAAAGCATCATCACGTACCTTGAGCATACACCAGACAAACTTTGCATTATGTGATCAAGAATTTAATTACTAACAAACCTTAAAAAAAGAAAGGTAAAGAAAAAGAAAATAGTATTTAGGCTCCATCATAAAATTACATTGGCTGATTGTCTTACTGTCCAAATCAACTTGGAACATACTCCTGCTATACCAAGATATGATTCATAAATTTATCATTCATTTAAAAAATAGTTATACAGCAACTGTTTTGTTTCAGATTCTCTTCTGGGGTAAGGGTATCCATCCATTTTTATTTAACAAAGATTTGCTGAGTTCCTATAATATGCCAGATACTGTTCAGACAATGAGAAGAGAGAAAAGACGTACTGTCTGTGGCTTCAAGAAAACTGGAATTTGGTGGGGAAAGAGATAGGTAAACAAACTTATATTCTGTAATTGTTTGCTAGTGGTGAGGCCAGGGTGCCAGGGGACTAGTGAAACACACAGGAGGAATATTAAAATCATGATAGAGACAGAAGGATGAGGGCAGAATCCCGCATCTGCAGAGTCTTCTTAAGGCTTTTGTTGAATGCTTATTATGATGCAGGCATGGCTTAAGCTTTATGTGTATTAACTTAGTTAGTCCTCACAATAACAGTTTGAGGGAACTACTGTGGTTAGCCCCATTTTATAAATTCCACAGGCAGCTTGAGTATTTTCCTAAGGTTACATAGCTAGAAAGGTATTAGAACGCAGTATTAGAACGCAGGCAGGATGGCTCTAATGGGGAGACAGTGGCTAAGTCTTCAAAATGAAGAAAACGGAGGATACTCTAGAGAGCATAAACATGCATATTTGCCAGGAGTCATGAGAATGGGTGTGAGGGGTGTACACCTAAATGCATAACCTAATTCTCAGAATCAAAGGCAGGAGAGCAGTGAAAGGCGAGGTTAGAGAGATCCACAGAGGGAGATCAAAGAAGCTGAATTTTTTCCTTGAAAGCAGTGAGGAGTCGTTGTCAGTATATAAGGACAATGGTGACCTTATCATTTTAGAAAAATCACCCCAGTCACAGCGTAGGAACAATGCATCAGAAAGTTGACAAGCTTGGAAACAGAGGGACCAGGTAGATATTTTGCCATTATTAAAATATTAACAAATACTTAGATAGTATGAGCCAATCTTCTTAGCCCCTTGCATATCATTTAATCATGATAACAACTCTATGAGCTAAGTGCTATTATTAACCTTATATGACAGATAATGAAATTAAGCACGGGAAGGTAAATAACTCCCAAATATTACAGTAGTAGCAAGTGAACAAGCTGAGATTTGAACCCATAGAGTCTGGTTCTTGAGTCTGTACATTATCCACCGTACTATGATGGGGAGAAAAGGTAGACTGAAGGTGGTTTTCATCAGATTCTCAAAAGGATCTTCTGGGAGAGAAATAATGAGGTCAGGATCAAACAAGGGCAAATGGAAAGGCAAGTGAAGGGAAAATTCGTGAATAAAGAAGAATTAGAATCAACAAGAAATAACCACTTATTTAGAAGTAGACTCGAATATATTATAAATTCCAAGTTTCTGGGTTGACTAATTTTGATGATATTTCTTAAATCAGCAACATGTGAAGAGAAACAGGCTCTGGGGGGAGGATTTAGTTTGAGGCATTGGACTGAGGTGACTGTGGGACAGTTAGACTCTGAAAGGTAGGGGAATGGGAGTCAGGAGTTCAGTAGTAAAATCCTGATGAGCATGTAGATTGGTGTGTCCTCAGAGGAGATAATTGGTAAAGCCATGCAGCAAATGAAATCACTGAAAGTGTGTATAAAGCAATGACTCAGCCATTTAGGGGTTATAAATCCATTCAAGAATCTGATGAAAACTAATCTACCTTTCTTTCCTACTTAGTGCAAATACCCAGGCACACAAATCTATGTACAATTTCAGAGAATTTACAGAATGAATTACAGAAATATTTAACATACAGAAATTGCATAATACATTATGAACTCATTTTAACATAATAAGAATGTAAAATCAAAGACAGAAAATTGGGAGTTCTTTAAGGGACTGAAAAAAGGAGACCAAAATAGGGGTTATAGCAGAGAGAAAAGACTGTTATGAAGGGTCTTATTTTAGTGGCAAATAAGCAGAAAGGTCAAATGAAAAAACAGACTGAAGTGAACTTTGGAACTGGGTTGTTACCTTCTATAGCGAGAGTTTGAGTAAACTGTAGAGCTCAATTGCATGGGTTGAAGACTAAAATGAGTAAGATGAAGTAAAAGCAGAAAATGTTGTCTACCCACATCCAAATGTTGAATGTGAAAGGGTAGATATCAGTTTTGGGTAGAGAAGCACAGAGAGTAGAGAGGAATAAAACAAACTTAAATACCAAGAGACATGAGCATGTTTATATACTTAGTTCCTTAATATGAAGTATAAAAATTTCAAATCATAAGGAGCTTCTCTTGAAGTTTATTTTAAAAGTTTCTTTCAGATCATCTGAAAGAGATAATGATTAATACTACAAATTTTTAAGTGATCTCAATTATTTGGTTTAAAGTATCTTTCCCAGAGGCTGATTGCAGTGGTACAGAACGTTTGATCATTATTTTCGGTCTTCTGGCCTTCTGAAAAGGGGAAATGAGGCATTTGCTTCCTTTCCAGTGCCGAGGGGACATTTGGCTCTGTTCTCAGAATAATTCTACCATCTGAAAGGAATTTACCTCCTATGCAGTGTCTACTGAGTTTGTGAAGTAAATCATTCAGTCAAGGGATGAGATAGTTTGAACTCCTGCAAGTCCCTTGAGTTAAGAACAACTCTTAAAAACATCACAGATGATGGGGGGAAATTAAAACTTTTTGAATGTTACTCATATAAACATTGATAAAAATAGAAAATATCATTTTTATTGACTTAGTAAAATACTTGGTTACCGTTGACTACTTGTAATGCACGTTTTAACATTAGGTAGAAAGAGAACGAAAAATACAGGAAGTCATCTGCTGAACACTACAGTGAGCACTTGTTTCCATTTAATGAGGGAAGTGCTTTATCTTGACAGAAAATTATATGTCAAACATTTACAATTTCCTTAAAATGAACCACACTTCTAGCACTTCCTTTCACAAAACCTAATGGCTTAAGGGGAAAGTGACTATTTATTTTTGGAAATGGTATGTTTCTCCTTTTTGATGGAGCATGTTATCTGCCTTTTGAAAAGCCATAATTTCCGTAAAAAAAAAAAAAAAAATTGTGTGAATAGCAGATAGCCAAACTAGTGATAACAAAATAAAAAATAATACAGTCCTTGACCTCTCCCATGAACTATTTCTAAACCACATCTTTTGGGGGAGATTTGAAATTTTGTGGTTAATTCTCTTTTGGAATTAGAGTTTCAATTTCAGAAACGAAACTGTCTGAAATGGAAAGGGATATCCCCTGATTCCAGCTGGGCCTGGAAGTTACCAGGGTGAAAGACCATGAAAAAAAGAGTGTTGCCTTGATGTTCTAACATTACTGTGAACAAACCCTGTTCCTTCTTCTCTTGTGCTTTCATGGCCTGGTTGGCTAAAGCAAAGAACCACAAAATATTTTGAATATAATTTTAACTAAATCATTTCCTGGACTCATCGATACTCAGGTCCAATTCAACGGGTTTTTTTTCTCTAAGTCCAGAGACAAAATGGGACAGTGGATACTAGTTACAGATAAGCTATGGTACTTTGTACTAAGCCAAATAGCACCTATAATTACTCAGAGAGAAAGTAAGGAAAAAACATTCTATTAACATCATTCAGTATGTGTATAATACAGGAACCATAGAGTGAAACCCTTATGAAATCTCTTATGCTTTAAGAACAGAGGAAAAATAAACCCTGAAAAATGTTGCAACTATATGGTTGGGCTTAAATATATATAAACAAAAGATTGACTTTTAGCTTAAGATTTTTCTAAAAGTCAGATGCTAAGAAGCTTTAAAACTGATGATTAAAAACATTTGTAGAGGGCTTCCCTGGTGGCGCAGTGGTTAAGAATCGCCTGCCAATGCAGGGGACACGGGTTCAAGCCCTGGTCCGGGAAGATCCCACATGCTGCAGAGCAACTAAGCCCGTGCGCCACAACTACTGAAGCCTGCATGTCTACAGCCCTTGCTCCGCAGCAAGAGAAGCCACCACAATGAGAAGCCCGCGAACCGCGACAAAGAGTAGCCCCCGCTGGCCGCAACTAGAGAAAGCCCACGTGCAGCAGCGAAGACCCAATGCAGCCAAAAATTAATTAATTAATTTAAAAAGATTTTTTTTTAGCTTCCTATGGGAGCTCATCATTTATTTTCAACTAAAGAATACCAACAATATGACTGCTTCTAAGTACATTGGAATCTCATCCTACTACTGGCTTGGATGTTCACATTCTGAGTGGGACCATTTCTGGTAAGGAATCACACTAATATGTGACCTACCAAGAATAGATAAATAAATCATAAAATTTTTTATGAATTTATGATAAAGTTAAATTATTAAATTTAATACCAATTAAATCAAACCTCTTTTAATTTTATTATGTCTTTAAGTGTACTCATAATTAATTTTAGGTGTGAACATTCTGTTTTCACAATCAGTGTGAGTGCCTTTAGAACAGTGAATCTGAACTGTGGGTTTAATTTTAAGTGACAGTTTTGTTCTAAAGGAAGGTTTTGCCGGTTGCTTTGGCCCCGTGTACACACACTCGCAAGTGCACAAATAAACCAAATCTCAACCAAAATTAATCCAGCCCATGTCCCTAGAACTAGGACTTAGATTGAGGTGGTTTCCTCACCAGTGTCTTGGAGCAGCTATGACATATGCCATCAAGAGGGCGGGCGTGGTAGCCTAGAAAGAACAGGAAGAAGGACAACTGACTTCTAGTCCCAGTGCTGCTGCCGCGTTGCGTAACATAAAAGTACTGCACACCTTAGAGTTTGCCTGGTGTCCTAGACAAACTCATGCATTTTATGACTCCTATCAATCATTCCATATCTTCTCTTGATTTTGTGTCACTCATAATGACTGAGGAAACCCAAAGTTAGAGTAGAACCCATGTATACCCCCAGGTAGTAAAGTAGTGTTCGTCAAGTATATCTCACCACAAGAGTAAGAACCAAAGTGACATACCTGTGGTGACAGCCTTTACTTATTTAAAACTTCAAAGTGGCATTTTTTTGGTCAGTTTTCAAAAGCATCTGGCAACTGCTCTCCATGTTTTACAGCATTGCCCAAGGACTTTCATTCCATTTTTAATGGCTTTTGCTGAAATCAATTATTTGTTCACTCAGAGCACAAAAGATGCCCTTTAAGTCTTCCCACATGCGTGAGAAATCATTTATTCAAAATCAGCATATTCCAGTCAGGCTGAAGACATTATATGGGAAATTAAAACACATGAAACACCTGAAATATCTTTGTTAATGAAATGACCTTCTGAACAAATGGCGAGGATCATGTAGCACTCATAACTACCCATCAGGGTGCCCAAAGGGAAAACACAGAAATGAATTTTATAAAAAGTGAATGATCACTTGATTAAACAAAGATTGTGTGTAAATCCATTTTCAACTTTTAGTAATTTTTTTTCATTCTTAGTTGCTCTAAGTGTAATATGCATTGTATACATTCAGTTACATATGTGAGTCACTTCACATTAGTGGAGTGTTAGAAAATTTATTTAAATGCACTAATCAAACAAAAATAGAAATATGTAGAATTACTTCACGTTTCATTATTCCACACTGAAACAAGTACCATAAAATTAGCAATCCATGTATGACATAGGGTACTATGTATGTCCACATAGATTTAAGTGTTTATGTACCTTATACATCTCAGTAGCACAGGGAGATCAGCTCGGTGCTTTGTAACCACCTAGAGGGGTGGGATAGGGAGGGTGGGAGGGAGATGCAAAAGGGAGGGGATATGGGGATGTATGTATACGTATAGCTGATTCACTTTGTGATACAGCAGAAACTAACACACCATTGTAAAGCAATTATACTCCAATAAAGATGTTAAAAAAAAAATTCTCTGAACAGTTGATTGCAGGGGTGTAGGGCTTATTTTAAATATGACTCCTTTGTAAGAAGCAAAAAATTAAAGAGAGATAAAAATTTTTAAATGTATATATTTACCTACAATTATATGTAATGAGTAATATATTTTCCACATAATGTATCTCTTTAAGTAGTAAAATTTTAAGGAAATTTTAAAATATCATAATGGCAAATTTTCTGCAGTGTTTTCATAAAAGATTTTTCTAATAATTTAATTCATTATCATCATCATGAATTAATTTGCACCATAATACCATGATGCCTTTCTAAAAGTATATAATTTATCCCTTATGTTATTTTTTTTTTTTTTTTTTTTTTTTCGGTACG
>NW_006771143.1:1383516-1396590 GCF_000442215.2 Lipotes vexillifer
CCCCTGCATCGGCAGGCGGACTCTCAACCACTGCGCCACCAGGGAAGCCCCCTTATGTTATATTTTGCCCAAACTATTATCATTTCTTATTTTTGCCTACTTTAAAAAAATTACTGTTTTTTCCTCATACCCACAAGAAAACTTTTAGTTATCAATTTTCTTATTGTTTTCAGGCCTGATTCTAGAAGATGAGCACAAACACAGACATATGCCCACTCTCACCTCCCCAACCAGCCCTCCTCTAAACTTGTAACTTCTAGCAAATGGTCCATAGGCTGGGGGATCAATAATTAGGCTTCTGAGAATAATATCTAAAACTAATGGGGGTAAATTCTGATCAGCATGACTTTTAGGGTATGGACGTTATTAAATCCAATGTGGCTGCTCAGGGACCTCTTACTTCCTAATCTTCTGTTTGCTTTTGAGGTTGTGGGTCATCACTGCTTCATATTTCTGCTGAGAGCTCCCATCTCACAGAACATTCTGCTACCTGTTCCTCTCTTCTATCTTCATCTCAACATTTTTCTTCTTTCTTGTCATTTCTGCCTCCTGTCATTTTCCCATACTTCCTACTTCCAATGAGAAGAGCCTATACCCATTCAAAATTAAGGCCTGTCCTGATTCACCTAAGACCCTAGGGTGGGACCTTTTCAGCTAAGTATTGCTGGGGATTCACTCTGTGACAAATAGCATATTAGAGTTCTATTTGGGTTTGACGTTACTTTAGAAGCCAGTAAGAAGTAGTTTTGGCTTTACAGTTAAAGACTTCCACTACTTATAAGTTTTGGTGAAGTTAGAGAGTTTCAGTTTTCTCATATATAAAATGATACACTGACAAATCCATCTCATAAGATGTTTATGAGTGTTAAATGAAATGAAGCATATAAAACATACTTGGCACAAGAAATTCAGAGTCGAGCACGTAATTAGTATTCAATGAATGCTAGTTGATTTTATTATGATCGTGATTATTATATTTCCACCAAGATGATAGTTAAGATTTTACACATTATCTACAAAATATATACACATAAAGAATTTAAATTAGAGTAAAAACAGTTCTTTTTATAAAAAATTTTATTAAAATAATAATGCAGCAAGTAAACAATATTTAAGTGTTCCCTTATACCACAGTTAAAAGGAAAAGGAATGGTAGATTTTTAAAAAGGAAGCCTTTAGCTACTTAACCAAAGACTTCAGATTGAAAGTATTTATAAATATGTTTGTTATATTGTGACATAGCAATTTATGTTATATATATATATATATATATATTAGATTAAAAAATAGGTAATTGCCATTTTTGTAGGTTAAAAACAATCATGCTGAGATATCAACCCACAGATATTTAGGTTCATATACATATATTTTATATGAAATAAAATACCAATTTTGAAAGTTTTAATTTATAAGCTTAAAACTCATATGTGTTTATATAGCTATACATATGTGATACGTATTTATGAAATCATCGGTAGGTCTTCCTCACCCACCCACAAAATATTGAAATATTGAATATTGCCTACAAACCTTTAAACGTATTTTCTACACCCTTGAAATGCAAAATATTACCTTCTTCTGCTTGTAGAAGTCCTTTCAAGTAAATTAGGATACCAGGGAATTTCTTAAATGGCCTTTCCATGAAATACCCACACACCTGGCTGAAGACTAGAGAATCTAATCAATCAGTTTTTTGCTTGTTTGCACCTTGTCAGATGCCATTTTACTCGTCTGTATGTTCATTTACCTTCAGTGACCTGTTGTGTTGAAAATCACGCTCTAGGGTCAATTCCTAGTACTATGATCTCCTTAATGCTAATGGCCCAAAAAGTACCACAAGAAATATCCTTAAACCAATAACATGATCTGCATACATTCTGATGTTTGCTAAATACTGGAGAGAAATGAATGATTATCCACATCTAAGATTTAAAAAGAATAATTGAAAATTGATCCCTTTATAGCAACTTACTAGGAATTAAGTAGGATCAAGGGCTCCTGCTTTTTATATTGTCTCTGGTAGCAAGGCTAATTGTCTTCTGCATTCTCTACTAGGTTTTCTGAGACTCAGAATTACCAATTCCACATTCCAGGAAGTTTTCTCTTGAGGGTTCATCTGAATTGAAGTGACCCTCTGCCTTAGCTTTCATGGTTCTTCCCTCAAGTCAGCCCAGTGGTAGATATGCCATCCGGGTTGGAATTGAGTAGGCAAATGAAGGCAAAGGCCAGATAAAGCTAACAGCTGCTGGAGTCAGCGTCTCAGGTTGCTCATTGGCTGAATGTTGGCTGGTGAAAGACAGACATGCACCTGCTTATGTCCCTGTTCTTTCCCTTTAGATCACAGAGATTTGGTTGTATAGATAAGGGATGAATAATGATTCCTTCCTAAGACTTTCCTAAGATTTATTTGCTGATATTGATGTGGGTAAAGTCTTTGAACTGGCATACCAGGCTCTTAAAATTTAGTTCAGATAGCTTTTTTACATGTTTTATTCATTCAGGTGTTACCTCTTCTGAACAGCCTTCCCCAAGTCTACCTGGTCAGAAATAGAGTGTAGTCTCTGCATCTACTCTCAATGCACTTGATACATATCTCCAAAACAGCAATTGTCTGCATTATCTCTGTTCGGTATTATATTTAAATTGGTACCATTAGAGTGAGAAGCTGTTGCTAGCCATCTTGGGACCAGGTAGAGAGTCAGCAACAAGTGAGTCAAGAAAAAGATAAGTAAACCAATTGCTGATCACACTGTTTGAAACCTGATCATGCTTTCCCTAAAGCTCTATCCTAGATTGTTGAATTACATGATTCAATAAATTATTGTTTTGCTTCAGCCAGCTTGAGTTGGGTTTTTCCCTATCATGGAAGATACTAATCATAGATGTAGCTATCATGAGATATTATGGAAGACCTACTAATGGGTCTTTCTCTCATCAGACTGTGATCACATTAAGGACAGGTTGTGGTTTTCTTATGTCTGTATCTCCATTTTCTTGAAAAAGTCATGCAAATAGCAGATGTTTAATCAATATTTACTGAAATTGTTAATATAGGATGGGTTAAACTAAGAAGGGACAGGAGGCAGTCTTTTAAATTGAGACAAATTAAAAGTCTCAGTCTATTTGTCTTATATTTAGGCTTTCCTTAATTTTTAACGATGACAACTGAGGAAGGATAGTGGGATCAGTAAGAGAAAAAGAGAACACTGGTTTCCGAAGAAAATATTAGGTAACATTAAACAAATGAAAGTTGGGGTTGCATCAGGAACTGCTCAACAAGCAAGTAGAAATGGGGATCTGGAGGTCATGAGAGAAGCAAATACGTGGTGTCAGAAATGCTTGTATCTTAGAAATCTGTGTAAAAGTTTGAAGCCGTAGAAGATAGTTTGCAAAAAGAGCAGATGAAAAAGGAATTAGAGATCCAAGAATAGAATCTTGGTGAGCATCTATTGGTAGGTGGGGAGAGGAACAGAACGCAATGAAGAGGAAGGAGAAAGGACAATTAGAGAGGTAGAAAAGGGACTAAGAGAGGTCAACACAAAAGGCAAGGGCAAAGATAGGCAAAGACAACTTCTGTAGAGGAAAAAGGTAGAGGAGACTTACTTTAAATGGTTTTGATCATCATAGTAAACCATAAAACGATGTCATATATAAATAGAGAAGACAGGAGTGAGATTTAATCTTGAAAAAAGTAGAAAGATTTGAAATACACTTTTCAGGAAATGTAATAAAAAGTCTGTTAGAAATGACCAAGGGTTTGACTGAGAAGCATAGAGAACACAACTCAGTTTAGAAAGTACACATTTGAATGGCATTAAATATGCCTCACTTTAGTGTTTGCAGTCTAGAAATGGGGGTGAGAATGTGAATAAACGTCCTTCCTTGTGTCAGGATTTACCCATACAAGGGGTTAGTGGATGAAAGGACAGTGGAAGGGAGGGCACTAGCAATTCCACCCGAACCGTGCTTAAATGCCTCACTCTCAGGCTGAAGGTAGGAAGAAAGAAGAAGGAGGCTAGGAGGAGGCCGATAGTAATGGTGGGGATCTAGACTCTCAGTTAGAAGAAAGACAAACTCATTAAGAATTAAAGAATGGGGGCTTCCCTGGTGGCGCAGTGGTTGAGAATCTGCCTGCCAATGCAGATGACACAGGTTCGAGCCCTGGTCTGGGAAGATCCCACATGCCATGGAGCAACTGGGCCTGTGAGCCACAATTACTGAGCCTGCGCGTCTGGAGCCTGTGCTCCGCAACAACAGAGGCCGCAATAGTGAGAGGCCTGCGCACCGCGATGAAGAATGACCCCCACTTGCCACAACTAGAGAAAACCCATGCACAGAAATGAAGACCCAACACAGCCATAAATAAATAAATAAATAAATACATTGTGTATTATTAAAAAAAAAAAAAAAAGAATTAAAGAATGGGAAAGGAAAAAATAAAGAGTATGTGGTCAAAGACGGAACTTTTAGATGTAAAGATCATTTTTTAACAGTTCATGCTTTTAAACCAGCTTTTAAACCAGTGTATTATTATAAGTTAAACCACTTTTACAGATATAGCTAAAACACCTATATCAAGTATCAAGATTGCTCCTCCCTGCTCTGTCCAGTTGATGCTTCTTTCATCTTCTTCCATCAGGTTTTCCATGTTCGTCTCTTGTCATTTATCTTATATTCCTCCAGGCATTATCTTCCATCTTGCTGAATCTCAAGACCTCCTACGGAAATTTATCCTTAGTTCTGACACTTGAAATGTTCAGTTAATTCATCTTTGTTCTTGTCTTTCTGTGTTTTAAAATGTTTACTGTGTGTCCAGTTTTACAATATCTAACCATAACACTGAATTTCAGAATTCTCCAATATTTAACAAAGAAAATAGGCATGAAAATTGAAGCTATGAGATTAAATGTCTACAATCAACATATGGTATATACATCATATATCATTTCATCTGAAATAATCTTTAATTCTTAATAAATAAAGCTTACAGTATACAGCAAGATTAGATTACCTGGGTTTTTTAGACTTAAACTTAACAATGGTGTGCCTTGATGTAGTCAGTGAATGAAATAAGCCAATTATTAGCCCGCTCTGACAAGGAGAGGCCAGCTCAGTATAATCCTAAGTGTAACCAGTCAATTGTAACTTCCCTGCATTTAGGCAGCTACAGTATTTATATTTGAGGGTAGAAGACAGCAGCATCCGCCACTCCACTGAGTGGGTTGGCTAGCCTTCCACAGCCTGAGTGTCCTTTCCATAAGAAAGAATAAGAATATAATGTTGCCATTGATGATATCATTATTACCATAACAGCAATAACTACCATTTCTTGGCACTTACTATAATTCAGTCACTCTGCGTTATGTAATTCACATACTTGCCTCAGAGATGTGTATAAATTCCCCACTTTATAGATTAAAAAAAGAAAGCAAAACTCTGAAGGTCAATCTACCCTTATAGAAGGGGTCTTCAGACCATAGAATATAATACAACTATTAAAGGTAAGCTCTGAATGAAACTTTTAAATTGCTTTTAAATGCTATATTACTCTAAAATGTAGCCTGGATCAAACTTTCAAGCATAATATTACTAATTAGTAAGTAATTAAAAACAAGCAGTCTAATCATCTGGAAAGAATGCATTTCAATTTTTCAAAAATATGAAACTATATTTCAAGAAAATGAAACATCTATATCAGATACGTTGCCACAATGACAACAACGAATCCATAGTATAACCACAGCACTAACTGTACATTTTATGGTAGACTCCTCAAACCATTTTTCCAGTTATAAGACTTAACATCCATAGTTTGAACATTTTTATAAATTATTTTCCAGAAAAATAAGATAGTATCCAACTTTTTCCTTTTTTCTGTGTTATTGAAAAAGTGTGTGAAATAGCTTCTCTCTTCCCCAACAACAGTCTTTTCACCCACTTCATCCTGAAGAGGAAAAGAAAAGGGGAAGGGAGGTGGCAGAGAAGTGGGAAGGGAATGCATTCTCCTTACATAACTAAATGAGGGAGGGCAGGAAGTGGTACATTGAACAAGAAAACGTTTTCTCTTTCTTTAGATAAATGATTTTCCCCACCTCTCACCCAAAAAAGAAAAATGGGTTTACCGTTGAATTCCTCTTGACCACATCTTCCTGTTTGTTCATCCTCTCAAGGGATTATAAATTTTAGTTAGTATTTCTTTACATCCTTTTTTTTGTGTGTGTGTTGGATTTGGTTATTTTCAACAGAAGAGCAAGCATTTAGAATTTAGGAAGGTTTAGTTTTAGAAAAATAGTAGTCCATTTAGCTTAAAATAAGTAAGCACAAGTGAAATGCATTGACGTTTTTGAAAACAAGACCTTTGTATAATCCACTGACATGCCCAGTGCCATTAAAAGTAGCTTTTAGGTATATAAATATTCATTTTTAATGGCTATTTGCATACATTCTATGCAATGCTTCTTCACCATCATATGATGTTAGTCCTCTGATTACTTATTTTGTGTTGATATTGCAATTGTTCTTTTTGTGTGTGTTTTTATTTAAATATTTATTTATTTACTTATTTGGTTGCATCAGGTCTTACTTATAGCAGGTGGCCTGCTTAGTTACGGCTCACCAGCTTCTTAGTTGTGGCACATGGGCTCCTCAGTTCTGGCAGGCAGGCTCCTTAGTTGTGGCATGCAAGTGGGATCTAGTTCCTGGACCAGGGATCGAACCTGGGCCCCCTGCATTGGGAGTGTGCAGTCATTTGTTTTTTTTTTAACATCTTTATTGGACTATAATTGCTTTACAATGGTGTGTTAGTTTCTGCTTTATAACAAAGTGAATCAGTTATACATATACATATGTTCCCATATCTCTTCCCTCTTGCGTCTCCCTCCCTCCCACCCTCCCTATCCCACCCCTCTAGGTGGTCACAAACCACCGAGCTGATCTCCCTGTGCTATGCGGCTGCTTCCCACTAGCTATCTATTTTACGTTTAGTAGTGTATATATGTCCATGCCACTCTCTCATTTTGTCACAGCTTACCCTTCCCCCTCCCCATATCCTCAAGTCCATTCTCTAGTAGGTCTGTGTCTTTATTCCCGTCTTACCCCTAGGTTCTTCATGACCTTTTTTTTTTTCTTACATTCCATATATATGTATTAGCACACGGTATTTTTTTTTCTCTTTCTGACTTACTTCACTCTGTATGTCAGACTCTAGGTCCGTCCACCTCACTACAAATACCTCAATTTCGTTTCTTTTTATGGCTGAGTAATATTCCATTGTATGTATGTGCCACATCTTCTTTATCCATTCATCCAATGATGGACACTTAGGTAGGGGAGCACGCAGTCTTAACCACTGTGCCACCAGGGAAGTCCCTGATATTGCAATTGTGATGGGTGGTGTTTAGCAGTAGCTTTTAATATAAGTAGGCAAAACCACTAGTGCAAACAGGAGCTATGTAGAGAACCATAATGCTATTAAATGTTATAATTCTATATTTTTGTTATAGCAGCATATATGACATGGATATTTCATTTCCTTGAACCATAGTAATTTTTGAAAATTTGAAATATTTATATTGAGATAGTCATTCTTCCTACAAAGATTAGACTGTTAATTTTTAATTACCTATAAATTAGTAACACCATGTGTCAAATATAAATCAGGTTAGTATTTTAGATTGTTAGAACATTTAAAATCATTTTAAAAGCACTGATTCATAGCTTACCTTTGATATTATTATTTTAAAATACCATAGTGACTCAGAGTGATTGAAAGCAGATAATTATTAAGTAACCAGAGACTTTAAGGGCAAGATTATAAAATATTCTTAGTCTTAACTTCACAAAAGGCTAATGAAGCAAATTGCTTAAATAACATGTATTTATTAGAAAATACTAAATCATAAATATTTTATAAAGATACTACCTATATCTTTAGCTGAGGACTAGTAAATGAGTCATTTTTGTATTTTGATCTCATTAATAAGAACTTAATAGTGGTTGAAGCTCAATGAATGAAATAAAGTTCCTC
The DNA here is from genome assembly GCF_000442215.2 of Lipotes vexillifer. Classification (NCBI taxonomy): domain Eukaryota; kingdom Metazoa; phylum Chordata; class Mammalia; order Artiodactyla; family Lipotidae; genus Lipotes; species Lipotes vexillifer. The sequence goes on from NW_006771143.1 coordinate 1,391,543, forward strand.
TCAGTAGAGACTATATCTCTAATTAAATTTCTTTTTCCACTTGACTTCCAGCTTTTACTGAGCTCTTCCACCTATATAACTTAATTTCAAATCTTATTAATTTTTTTTTTTGCGGTACGCGGCCTCTCACTGTTGTGGCCTCTCCCACTGCGGAGCACAGGCTCCGGACACACAGGCTCAGTGGCCATGGCTCACGGGCCCAGCCGCTCCGCGGCATGTGGGATCTTCCCAGACCGGGGCACGAACCCGTGTCCCCTGCATCGGCAGGTGGACTCTCAACCACTGCGCCACCAGGGAAGCCCAGCCAAATTTTATTAATTTTTGTTCTTCTATTTGTATGTCATCCACCTGATAGTTTAACTTCAGACCATTAAATAAAAAACAAAGTTTACTTCCCTTTTCATTCTAGATAGTTATATTGGATCAGGGACTTCTTTCTACCTTTTAATTATTTTGAGAGTTTTTAAAAAGTAAAAATTTCTAGGAGCTCTTCAATATAAAGCCACAGAAAAACAGTACAACCTTCTTTTAGCATCTTAAACCTCCATATTATATTTTTATGTTTGAATTCATCTTCACCTCTTCCTCCTCCAAAAATGCTTTAGCACTTTTCAAACTTTCCTATGAAATGTAGGTAAGAACGTTTTAGAAATTTTAGAGAAACATTGACAAAATTGTTACCAATTGCAGGTATTACATGATCAGGTTATTTGTCCCTTGAGTTGATGTTCTGGAAGTGATAGAGAAAAAACAAGAAATTAAGCAAAATATAAACAGTATTTAGTTATAAACTCATCACATATTTTTCCTATAGTTTTGTAATTCTGTGAGTCACCTCAAAATCTAGTATTGTTCTTATGATTGATTTTTCAGTAAATGCAACATTGACATTTGTTTGGAGGAAATGAAGACTTGCTTACCTATACTTAGAGTCCATTTGGGCACTAATGGTACTGATATTCACATATTGCAATCTTTTTTTTTTTTTTTTTTTGCAGTTTTACTAAAGGGAGGAAAAAAAGAGGAAGAAAAGCCATTTAGAGACTGTGCAGATGTATATCAAGCTGGTTTTAATAAAAGTGGAATCTACACTATTTATATTAATAATATGCCAGAACCCAAAAAGGTAAAACCAGAAGTGTTTGTTTATGAGATGTAAAGCAGATCCTAGTTGAATTGCTGAATAATCAGATTGATTTGTGGGCTTGTTAAACGGAAAATATATGTGCCTGAGCTCTTTTCTCCCAAAGATACTCTGTTTCCCAGGTCCATAAAAGATGAAAACCCTATTGTACAGACCTCTTCCAACCCTCACATATCCCATCCCTATTTCACACAAAGTTTTCCATTTACTCTCTGCTCATTCCTGGAATGTCCCATTGTTCATAAATACTTGCCTTGTACAGATTGCATGTTGAAGTCACATATACTTCAAGTGCATGGAGATGAGTTAGGAACCATCTTCTAAAGTCCCAAGGACCCAGATGGTACACATCATCTACAGTTCAAATACTGTGGAGAGAGAGCTAGAGATATGTTTCTAGAACCACTGCTCCTATTTGGGTAGAGAAACATATTCGATCTTAACTCATAATCTTGAAAGGATTTGCTTTTCATACTTACCTAAAAGAGTGTGTTGGAGGATAGTTTTCATCAGTATATTGAACAGGATCCAAAGTAAACTCTGAAGTAAGAAAACACTGTCTTGCTGTCACACCTCCTCTATATACGCTTTCTCCCTATTTATTCATTAAATCATCCATCCATTCCTTCATTCAATACATATTATGTCATTTATTTGTCAGTAAATGACTAGGGACATAATATAAAACAGTTCCCAGTGTAGTGGTGAAGACAGGCAATTACACAGAAATTATAACATACTGTAGAAGTGTAGTGATAGAGGCTGTTTGAAGCAGGGTTTATGGAGAGCCTTGAAGAAAGCCTTGTTTTTCAACATATAAAACACTTCAGCCAGATGCTCAAGACCCCAAGAGGACCACCTGCCCTTGCAGTGCTTTATCCTCAAAAGATGGAACAATTTTTCTCCTTTCATTGCCCCACCTAAATTACCAGTCCTTTGTCCCCATTTCCTCTGGGTACTGTGCAAATGCTCTTGGAAGGCTTTCCCTGATTCCCTCAAGCAACTTTGCATGACTCTCTCACTACCAGAATTCTCTGAAGCAAGGATTTTACTTTTCTCTTTGATTTCCCAGGACCCAGAATAGTTTCTGGCACATAATAGGTCCTCAGTAAATATGTGCTGAAATGAATGAATAAATAAATGACCTGCTGATGATAATACCAACACTTCTGTGTAGTATATAGTAAGTAAACCTAACTTGCTTAGTCATTCTTATTGTTAGTTTCCTTTGATGGGTGAGGGAAATGGATCATGGAGACCAGTTTGCCAGATGTCACAGATGTCACACATATGTCAAGAGGGAGAGTCTGGACTCTACTATCCTCTCTGCTGATTTCAGTGAGGATTAGTGGTTTAAGTTAGCTCAATGATTTTTCCCTTTGCTGGAACAAAATTTTCTTCTGGAAAGAGGTCTTCCATACTGACCTATAACAGGGGGAAGAGATAGAGAAAGTGCAGGGGGTAAAAAAGGTGGCAGGCAGTTATGGACATTGCTACCTGGGTCACCTACCAGAGAAGTTTGGTTTCACTGTATTTCATTTTGGGCTTCTGTGCAAAATTTCACTGAATCAGGTGATCCATGTCTTAAAAAAAAAAATTGTGAAGGTACAATAGCAAGTTTAGGAGTAAAGAGGAGAGGGTAATTTATTGTAAAAATGAGCTTTTTGAATCCTTTGGATCATATGACATGAAACCTTCCTACTCTGCTTACTGATATCTTAAAATCATACTTAAGTTTAAACTCAATTCATACATGTGCACAGGCATGTATGCGCACCCACACACTGACACACCATACAGATGGCATGTGAAGTGTGTTAGAAACTGTCCCGGGGGAGAGAAGTAGAGCTAACATAAATACTTTCTGCAATTTACCTATTGTGCTGCCCAAGACCTGAAAGAACCCCTAAATGATTGTCACGTCCCCTCTAACATAATGACTATAAAAATAAAGTTAACTAAAAATATTGTGATCCTCCTTTTAAACTGTTAGTAATTATATATGTATGAATATATAAGTCAAATAATTTTTAAAGTTTTTAGATTAACTTTTACACTTTTAGAATCTTTTTCAGTCCATCACCAATACTACCACGTGGCCCTTAGTGAGAGCATTACAAGTAAAGTTTGATCATTCCATTAAATTTAAGTCATGTAAATTCATAACTCTATTCTAGCTCAAAATGTTTTGAGATGCAAATAATGCACAGGCTATTTGCAGAACCACTGCCTCTGTTAGGGTGGAAGAAAAGTTTCCTAACTCATAATCTTGAATAACTCATAAACTTGAATAATAACTCATAAACTTGAACAGTAACTTATAAACTTAAATAAATTTGCTTTTTTAAAAGATTTACATGAAAGAGTGGGTTAGAGGATCCAGTTCACTAGTTCAGTGGCTGACTTCTATGTTGGTTTCACAAGGATAACATGTTTTAAATTTACGCCTCTGCAAAATAATGAATTTTACATATTATAGAGCTTCGGTGGTGTTCTTAAAAAAAATCTAAAACATTAAATCAACAAATGCCAAATACCTGCTAAATTAAACTGCCTAGATTTAGTCCCAGGGAAAAATATTACCCCAAACAGATTAGCAATCATATCAATACAGGCCTGTAAGAGGCAAATTTTATCACTATAGAAACAGCCCCATGACGCTTCAGATGGAAGAAGGAGAAATTCACGTCATTTGTACTGTCATTAGATTTAGTTTAATTGGAAATAATAGCAGAGCATGGTGAGAGGGGGCGATAACTGACCGTAAGGAAGAAAGACTTTGGCCTTCTTCTTGACTTAAGTGTTCATTCCCTTGTTTTATTCTTTCCCTTTTCTGATCACGATCCTCTCACAAGTAGTAATATTGTTCTGTTATGGAGATGGATACTTTAGGCTGATGCACCTGCACTTTCTGGTAGGTAGCAAGTTTTGTTTTAAATCCCTTATTATATTCACATAGCTTAACATTAGTGAGAACAAATATTGTGTGAACTTCCCCAATGTAATTTAGAAACTGATTAATATAATAGTTCAAAAGTACTGTGCATTTACAGTTTGCCAGGTTCTATTCTAAGCACTTTAGATATATATACTCACTTGTTTACTCCTTTCAATAACTCTATGATATGGGTGCTCCCATTATCCCTATTTTAGAAAAATAACTTGCCCAAATCACATAGTCAATATTGAACACAGACTTTGTAACAAAGGAATTAACTCTAGACTGTACCATCTTAAGAGGGGACTAAGTAGGATAATTACTTATATTAGTATTGACTGAAGCCGTACCATTCATAATTTTTTATAGGAACCTATGTGAATGACACGGCTAAGAGTTTATTGTCAGAAAATTATGCTCTGATTGTAAGCCATCCCACTTCCTCATTTTCTTTTCTTATTTTGATATAAATAATTGGTATCCTCTCAGTTCTATAAAAAGTGCTTGGAAAATGCATCTTTAGGACCTTCACCCTTCCATGTAGATTATACTTTGGAGCTATAAAGTTTGGTGCTAATCGTGGATATGCTTAACAAAAACTTTGCTCATTTTAATGCTTGCAGAAGTTCTAGCAAGGGTGAGAAACTCAAGGCAAGCCTATATAAAAACAAAACATAAAGTTCAATTATGTATGATATAAGATATGGATCAATCAATTAAATTGGCCTATTTAGGCAATTAACAAAAACTATTAATAGGAATTATTAATTTTAGGCAGAGTGAGAGTTGCAAGTATACACAGTTGTTACACAGTTGTCTTGACTGACATCATTCCCTGCCAAGAAAGACTGTCTGCAAAAGTTAGAAGAGTATTATCTTTTCAAATGTGACATGGAAGGGCTTCCCTGGTGGCGCAGTGGTTGAGAGTCCGCCTGCCGATGCAGGGGACACGGGGTTGTGCCCCGG
>NW_006771143.1:1396708-1406629 GCF_000442215.2 Lipotes vexillifer
AAAAAAAAAAAAAAAAAAAAAAATGTGACATGGAAGCCAAAGGCAGTTTTCTAGGACTACTAAAATTTTCAAGCAGATAGAAAATGAGAATTAGATCATTTATATATTTATTTTTCACTCTTTTTCATCATTAATGGCTTGTGGTTATCTTCCTCTCTGAATTCCCTTCAGTGCATGTTAGTAGGGAATAGGATTTTTCCTTTTATTTCATGTTTCTAAAACCAAATGTACTATAATCAGCTTAGTTTCATTCACTAAAACAAACCGTTATATCATAACTCTGATTATTGTAAGATATTTAAAAATTTGTTTCTGAATTTATAATTTCCCTAACTCTTGGAAAAGGACTATAACAAATGTATTGAGCCTTTTTTATTTAAGGTTATGGAAAAATAATTAACACTCACAAGGTTAATCATTCCAACTTGCACACGGCATAAAAGCATAACTATGTGAATCAAATTTCCCCTTTTTGTTTGGGTTTAAATCGTTATATTATGTTAAAGGATATTTAATGCTTGAAAGCTTTGACCTTGCCTGGGATAGGAGCCAGTTCAATCTTTTCTCGGATAGAGTTAAGCCCAAGTCCTATGATCAATAAATGCAACAGGCATAGTAAATGTAGTGGGGCTTGTGTCTACAGGAAGGACACTGCCAGATAGCACAAACCATACCATATTGGCAAAGGAACTTTACAAGTCCTTTCATGTCTCAAATCTTTTGAAACCAACCACCTAATTTTTTTAACTTCCTTCATCTGTTAAGCATAGGCTTTTTATTTTTCTTCTGACTAGAAATAACATGGTCTTTTGTGTGTGTGTGCTAGCATGAATCCAGCTTCATATATATATGTACATATACATATATGTATATATATACATATACACGTACACTAAAAAGCATGCTCAAAGATTGATGTTGCCAATATTATTAACAAGAAGCTGGTAATTGTAATCATAAGGACAGTTTATTAAACTTCTATATATTTTGGCTTTATATGTTCTATATTATTCATAACAAATTATAAATAATAAATTATGTGAAATATGTATAATAGCTGTTATATATGAGATATTATATACATAGAGTATATGTGCACAATATAAATACATATTATCTCATCTGTAAAATACATCTAAGAGATTAATGACAAAGCTTAGTATGTGCCATACACTGTTCTAAAAACTTCATATGCATTGACTCATTTAATCCTTGCAAAAGATCCATGACATAGCCTGAGAGAGCAGAGGTGGAACTTGAACACAGGCAATGTTGTACCTGAGTCCATGCCCCTAACCAATGTGTCATTCAGTTCTGTTGTGTCCACATTCCACAAATGGCAGCTGTTATCCTTGCTGTTACTACTGAGTCCTAATAAGAATTGTAGAGCATAGGTCTAACCTCTTAAGTTCTCTGCACTTTAGCTTCCTTCCAAGGCAGTAATCTGCCTGGGTAACTTCTCTCTCCTCTGGGCAACTTTCTCTGGGTCTTTACCTAAGAAGTACTCCCAACACATCTTAACATTTTCAAGTCACTAGATACCTTTGTTTAAAAGGAAAGTTGTCTTTTTCTAAAATTAGTGAGTGATTTTAAAGCTTTTTAAGTGCATAGAATTTTAATAACATAGATAATAGTAATAAAAAACTGTAAAGAACAGTTTTCTCTATACACTCTATATTTATAGATGTAGTTATTATTCCTTTCCCTGAGTGTATTAAGTGGACTTTATAGGTTTGCAAACACAGTTTGGCAAGCTTTCAGGCAATCAGTGTCCATTAGGAAATCAAAATCTGGAAAAAAAATTCTAGAATAACCAGTCAAGGCAGGGTAAAATATAATTAAAAAAACAAGTGAAATTAGTTTCCTCTAACAAAATATTTCCTTGACATTTTCACTCACTCTTATCTGTTTTACCAGTAAAGTTCCACTTTGGCCACTTGTGTTGAATCACCAACTATGCCCTCTGTAAACTGTGCCATCTGGATTTTATTCTTATAGAAATCCTTCAGTCTCTCTCTTCAAGGTCACTAATGGCTCCTTCATTTTAAATTTAAGTGTGTATTTTCTTAATCTTTATTTGTCTCGACTTGTCTGGAATATTTGATTAAGTAGATTATTCCCCCAACTCAAAATCCATCCCCAGCTTTCACTGCATTCCATTAATCAAGTTTTCCTATTTTATGTCTTTCCTTATTGCATCTCTAGTTTTTCAACAAATATTCATTTAGTACCTGCTAGGCTACTGTCCCTACTGCTCTAGGCACCAGGGACAGTAGCAAATAAAATGAAGTTCCTGCCTGTCTAAAGGTTATTGGTGTCTTTTATCTCCATCAGTTGTTCACCAAAGCCCATTCTTGGACCCGACCCTCCCCCTGACATCTGTTTCCACTTTTTTTTTTTACTTCTTTAAAATTCCATCTTTGTGCTATCAACTACTGCTTTCAAGAAGATTACCCCTAATATAATTTTGAATTAGGTAAACAGGGGGTTCAAATCCTAGAACCAGTACCTGTTATATTAATAATAACCATTGGTAAGTTGCTGAAATACTCAGAGCCTTAGGTTTTTTCATCTGCAAAATGGAGATAATAATCATACCTACATCACAGGGTTCTTGTGAGATAAATTAGAAAATGGGTGTGAAGTGTTTAAATTATCTAGCAGTTAAAAGGCATACTATTGTTATGACTGTTTCTTTCTTAGTCCCTCATGCTCTTATCCTTATTCTTACCCTTGATCTACCTACAGTTAGATCATCTCTAACTGATCAATAAACTCCCCCTTTTGGATGACTATGCTATCTGAAATCCTAGGTTTTCAAAACCATGATCATTTTCTTTTCTCACATGTTAGCTCTCTTCCTTAAATTTTTCATTTAGATTACTGACTCTATTATTCTCAGGTCACTAGAGTTGAAAATTGTGGATTCCCACATCTCCTTAACTCTACAGGGGCACTCAGTGTTTTAACTTTCAGGTGTTTTGAGGAAATTATCCGTATTTTGTTCATCATAATATCGCCAGTTGTAACACAGAATCAATGCCCAAAAATGCTTGTTGGGTGAAAAAAATTGAATTAGAATTAAGGAAGACAAAAGGCTAGATGGAGGTTATGTTGAGGACAAAGAGCAGGTGCATAGAGGTTAAGGGATTATTAGAGGGAGAACTTTAGGACAGGGAGAGGAATTTCAAATCTGTGATCTTGGAGTTGAGTCAGTTCCTAGTGATAACGAATACATACTGATGGGTGCATGTTCAAATTAGAGGAAGAGCCCTCAGGAGAGCATTTTGCCTAGTTTTGTATGCTCACAGTTAAGTATGTACCTCTTAGTTCCTTTTACTCTGAGGAAGTACATGGACAATTTGTCCTTTGAATAACAGTTCTTGCCATTGTTTTCATACCCTTTAGCCATTTGTGCTCCAAATTTAATGCCTCAAGGAAAACACTTGAGGTTTTCCTTTAATCAGGCTCTTTGCCCACACAGCCTGCCTGCTGCTGTTGCCTCATATCTACACCTTTAGCCAGCCTCCAAATTGCTTTAGTAGTCAATTGCCAGGGGAATGATGTTCCCCAAAGCTGAGCCCTTGAATAATCAAGCTGCCACATTTATGCTACATCAGTTACAGTGATTGCTCTCCAAAGATAATGCCATTACAGATATGTTTCTCTCCTTGGGTGGACTCTGGGGGAAATGAATCAATTTCTAAATAAATAGTATTGTATTTAGAATAATTGAAATAAGCATAAGTCTTTGAAAGATTTGGATAACTTTTCCACATGGGAAAGAAATGCTTCTCACAGTCAGAAGGAATACAGTACGTCATGTTCTCTTCTTATTGTTCGTGACAAAAATTCAAGCAAATAATGTGTTCTCCATATGCTGGGGACCAAATTTTGCCTCTAATGTAATACTGAACCATCAAGAATAATTATTGTTGTATATGAGCATGTAGGAGTTAATATACAATGAAATGTGTAATAGCTAAATATAAATGATTTTTTAAATATTATTTTTCCAAAACCTTTATTATTAGTATATTGTGATTTAACAAATTAAAGATATAAAATTCCAAATCTTATGTTTTAGCAATAAAATGGTCTGTAACTTTGGAAACTTTTAGTAGCATTTTAAAAAATTGAATATACATAGTGCCTATTACCATTTAAGACAAACTTTTTAAAAATAATTTTTATAGTCTGTGACTGAGACAATTTTCAGCTGACTGATTTAAACCTTTACAAGTAATTTATCATTTGATGGGATTTAATCAGAAACAACTCAAATATAGGAAGAAATAGCCAATAAAATGTCTAAATTAATATTTTCAACATGGCAATTTTTATTATTTTTGTCTGTAGGCCTATCCATGCTATTTCTGTCTTGAAACATATCTGATACCTGTTTGTTTAAAATAGACATAATTTTCACTTGACTTTATTTTCCCTTTGTCAGGTATTTTGCAATATGGATCTCAATGGGGGAGGTTGGACTGTAATACAGCATCGTGAAGATGGAAGTCTAGATTTCCAAAGAGGTTGGAAAGAATATAAAATGGTAAGATGGAAGAATTTACATAGTTTTTGATGTTTTATCATGAGATTTTCTTCACTACACTATGTGATAAACCTTTGTATTTTTAGATGTCTTTCAGTTATTTTAAAAATAAAATGATAACGTTTGTGACATTCTCATTAAACACAAAACACTCATAAATCTTTTTCAGTAAATGATTTCCACGTGTGCATCAGAAGGAAAAATATATTACTGAAATTATTTAGTGAACTGTTACATATTGTCTGAATTTGTTCCTGGTTGAATGAGGGTGGAGGAAGCTAGAATTTAGACCCAGGCTGGGTACATGAGCCAGGACAAGGGAAGTGCGCAGGGCTGTGGGCTGTGGTGCAGGACTGGGAGGTACTACCAATGGCTTCACTCACATGGCTGGCAAGTTGTTGCTGGCTATGGACTGAGAACTCCTCGATGTGGTTAAGTTGGGCTTCTCCCAGTACAGTGATCCAGGGTCATCAGACTTACTAAGTGGCAGTTGACATGCCTCAAGCACAAAAATAGAACCTTCCAGTCCTTTTTAAGATTTATTAGACCCAGAAATGGCATGGTTTCACTTCCACTACATTCTTTTAGTTAAAGTTGATGACAGGGCCAGTCCAGATTCAAAGTGAGACAAGTACACAAGGGTGTGAACTGTGAGGCATGATTCACTGAGGTCTCCAAAATGACAGCAGACATCATCATCATCATCATGATCACCATCATCATATCTAACCCTTTCAATGTTTAATATGTGTAAGCCTCATACATAAATTCTTCCGTAATTTTTATATCAAACCTATTATACAAAATTACCTGTGAGAACATAGGATAAAGGTAATGTTACTGAGCAAGGGCTCGTTGCCTAAGGTTTGTAGAAGCCAATACTATGGCACAGGCTTTTGAGAAAAGAAAGAGCTTTTATTTCGAGGTCGACCAGTAAGGAGACAAGAGGCAAGGCTCTTCAACTCTGTCTCCACAGTCCAGGGATCAGGGTGAGTTAAAGGATCAGGGGAATCTCAAACATAGAAGCTGATTGGCTAGGCTTGAATCAGTCCATATAAGCTGCTGGAACCCAGAGTTTTCATATTAAAAGATTTCTTGCTCTGTAAAGAGCTCCAGGAGCAACATTTCTATTCTTTAAGTTCTGTAGACTGAAGATTCTTGGTTCTGGGGTCACCCTGGAGACATGGCTACCTGTCTCACACATGCACTGTTCTAGTCTTTACTCTGCCACTTACAAATGGAGTGATTTTTGGCAAATCACTTAACCCATACCTTAACTTTCTCACTTGTTAGAAGAAAGAGTACATTAATAATAGTACCTCATCTGCCTTGCAGGGATATTGTGAGGATTAGCTGTAAGTAAAGCTCTTGGCACGTTGAATTGTCAGTAAATAGTAAGTGTTATCATGATCCAAGATTAAAACATCAAAGACTGCAAATTCTTTTCTTAACTCTGGCAAAAATATTATTTTGCAAATCACCTTAAATCATGATTATTTTCACTACTAAAATGAGATGTGAAGCAGTTATCTGAGAATTAGACTATAGATATAGATTCTGGCAAGTCTGAAATACATTATTATTAATACTAATGGTAAAAGAAAATTTTATATAAAGTTGTCATCACAGTGACTTTCCAAAATGGTGACTTACCAGCTGTAAGCATCTGCTGCCTTGGCAAACGAGGCACGTTAAGTAAGAGAGACTGACGTATGAAGGATGGCATTGACTCGTGTTTTGTAAGCATTTACCAAATGTATATATTTTAAGCAATTTTTTAAATTATTGGAATGGGACTGAATTATTGTTTATTCACAATAACCAAAAGCCCCAAACTTTTGTGAAGTTTACTCCTCTCCCTTTTTTATTTTTTTTTTTCCTTCTTTAAAGTAGAAAGACTATCATGTTTTATTCAAACTAGAACAATTTATCATCCGAGTGTCAATTCTACATGGTCAGAAATGAGATAAACTCCAAACTTCTGAAACATTTTGGCAAAAATGAGTCTGGTGACTTCTTTTTGTTTTAATTAAGAGAATTTATTATATGTTATAACTTGGTTAATTTTCACCAAAACACATGATAAAATGTGAAAAAATTTGGTGAAAAAATCATGTGTTTCGGTTGTTTCCTCCAGAGCTTTTCTTTCACCTAAAGACAAAATAACGACTCTACAAAGAATGGATATAGACCCCTTAAGCCAACACTTATCAGTCACACCCACTTCTGCTCCCTGAATCAGAACTTGCTGCTAGGGTGTACATCCTTTGGGAAAAAGAACTTCTTGGCGTGTACCACTGCCTCCTCAGTCTTCCCTGATCTATTATATGCAGTAAGACGCTTCACTTCTTTCTCAGGCACTGAGTGTAGAAATAAAGTTTTATCCCTTCTTCTTTTCTGCCTTTCCTCCCTCCTTTCCTTCATTCTGGTTGACATCAATGGGCTGCCTCTTGCTTCATAAGGTCTCCAGAACAATATGTTAAAATTACCAACACATGAAATTACAAATATATAATGATAATTTTTAAACCTCTCTCAACATGGAAGATTTGCAGTTTATTTGATTCTTAACATTGGCTTTAAGCCTACAAAATCTTTTACCTAAGCTTTGTTTTCACTTAAACTTCCTTAAGAGGAGATTAAAGGTGTTTGCTTAGAGGGAAGTCTGGAGTGGGCTTTTTTAATGAGGCACTTAGGGAACTATATTAACTCCTTCAAGCCTTAAGGATACCATTTAGTGGCCTCCAGCGATAACACTTACCAGCAGTACTTTTGCGTATAAAGCCCAATCAAGCTAGGAGTTCCAAACAGTACCCCAGTGGCCTGACTTTACAGAAGGTAGTGACTAATGCCCTGGAGACAACCTGTCTTTGTATGGAAAACAATTACCCATATAAACAGAGCTTCCTACTGACACAAGTATTTCAGGCTGAGCACAATACCTTCTGGGAGTTCTTTGTTTCTGGAAAGAAATTAAGAGCACATTTTCAACTGCATTTTAAACTCTTCACATTAAAAGGAGAAAAATATATAAGAAATTTAAAATGCTGAAATAAATCATCCTCTGATCTTTCTTGGGCTGTCTCAGCAGTTAGAGGAGATGCACAACTGAATTGTATATTAAGCACCTTTGGAAAGCCACAGCTCAGTAACCCTGAGTTCTTATCTGTTTTCTTTAATCATTTTATGAAAAGAGATGAAATCCATAGGATACATGGACTGTGTCTGTTTTCAATTGTTTCAGCTATAAAAAGTCAGCACTTCCGGGGCTTCCCTGGTGGCGCAGTGATTGGGAGTCCGCCTGCCGATGCAGGGGACACGGGTTCGTGCCCCGGTCCGGGAGGATCCCACATGCCGCGGAGCGGCTGGGCCCGTGAGCCATGGCCGCTGAGCCTGCGCGTCCGGAGCCTGTGCTCCGCAACGGGAGAGGCCAGAACAGTGAGAGGCCCGCGTACTGCAAAAAAAAAAAAAAGTCAGCACTTCCTATGAGCATTATCAGACAAAACAAAGTATCAGGGACAATTATTTTATTAACTTGGAAAAGTACAAACCAAAACTGAACATTTCTGCAGATTTTGGCAAAAACTAATGAATATTGGTCTTTCCCCTCTGTGTTTTTTTTTTTTTTTTTTTTTTTTAGCAAAATGTGGTTTTTAAGGCCAATTTTAAGTCAGTATTAGTTTAAGCTAAATTCCAGGGTCTTTTGCCTTTTATTAAAGAGCTAAAGGAGAATTAAAATTGATTAACAATCTCTCTGAATTATGATATCAAAATCTTTCATACGATTATGATTGACGTAACTAAACAGTAGTTTTCGTGAAAGGATATGGCATAGCATCCTTGGATTTTATTTATAAAAAGGAAGAAATTCTATTTTTATTACTATTGTTTGTTTATTCAGTAAGGATTTGCTGCTTTTTCAGTGTCAGCCCTGAATTTTGTATAATATTTTACTTTTATTCTTATGAATGTTGCAATCTATTTATTTGGAGTAAAATATAAACCTGTGGTAAGCTGTTATGTGTACAATAATGTGTAAACCTTTTTTTGCTTGTTTGTGCATTGGTCATCTCTGTATTTCAGGCATAAATATGAATTTTTTCAAGGACAGCCCCATAGTACATAATCCACACTTAACTCCTAATATCTTCAATATGAAGATGAAGTTTTGTCTCTTCCCTTGTACCACTTAGGTAATTGGATCTGGTTAATTGCTTTTTTCTCATTTGCACTCGAAGTAGTTATTCTACATCATAATCCTATGGTTCCCCACCTTTAGTACACAGCACACTCACCTGGGGAACCTTTTAAATGTACAGATCTCTAAGACCACCCAAGACATACTGAGTCAGAACCTCCATACAGGAACCAAGTCATCTATATTTTGAAAAGGCTCCACAGCTCTTTCTGATATGCACTGCCAGTTGAAAGTAAGTGTCAGAACGATCAGTTTACTAGCATGGGCTTAAGATCTCAAAAATTACCTCTTTTTGTAGATCCTAAAACTTTTGAAATGTAGTGAGAAAGAGATTAAAAAATATAGGACCACAATAGAGTTGAAGAAGACAGCTTCTCTTTAGCATTAGGAAAGCAGAAATAAGAGTAAGAAGATAATCTGTAGACACAAAATATGGTTTGTGTCATAGTTTAGCCCCAGTTGCAACCAGTTGGTTTAAATTTCTTGTTTAATAATTAACTTCTCGGATTAAAATGACAGTACTCATTTGTATAAACCAGTATTCAACTTGTCATAAGAATACATTAGTTCCTAGCATCTGAAAGCCATTTAAAGAATTGGTTCATATCCCCTTATTAATTCTCAGGCTAAGACAAGACCTGGATTATTTTTGTTCCCTTTCTCGTACAGAGTAGAAAAGAACCTGCTTAACATCATATAGCTTATAGTCTCTTGGGAGACAGGCGAGTAAACAGAAAATTACTATATATTGTGATATATTCTCTAATTATAATAAAAACAACTAGATTTTTGCTAAGTGCTTCTCATGCATCAGCACTGAGATAGATGCTTTAGGTATATTTTCTCACTTTTTTCTCGCAACAGTATATATGGAAATGACATTTTAAATCCTTGTTTTGCATGTAAGGAGACTGAGGCTTAAAAGTAACAGCAAATGTGTGGCAGAGCAAGCCTTCAAATTGGAGCAGAGAGAGGGAGTAGAAGTTGTTTAATCAAAGCCAAGCCTTTGTTCCTAGGTGTCAGATTCGTGGCCGGCCTGATAAACTAGCCAGTAGATAGTTTACTAATGTAGGAACCCATTTCCCCTTCTTTTCTTGAATTTTTCATCTTTATGATGAAATGGTTGTTTCTGCATCACTGCACTCAGCTATTAGACGGTTTCTTCCCT
>NW_006771143.1:1406639-1450989 GCF_000442215.2 Lipotes vexillifer
ACACTCTCTCTCTAACAGTCATGTTGATTCCTTGTAGCCAATACAGCATATTTAGAAAGTTTTTTGGGAAGGTGCATGAAATAAAATTTTTGTTTATGAAAGCAAATTTCATTGCTTTCTTTTCAGTTGCTTCTTCCTCTGTTTTCAGTCAGAAAAAGCAAACTGTTTAGGAAGGGTTGTTAATCTCCGCTTAGAGGGGGGTACAAACCTGCATGCCAAGAGGGGAATGGAGGCTCTTGGAGGAATGATACAAATGCTCCTCCTTTTCTGAGGCTGGCTGGAGATCACTGTACTTTTCACTAAGCTGGAGAGCTTCTATCCTCGCAACGCTTTCAACGGCATGGAAATATTTGACCTAAAACTTAACGCTTCATCATTCCCACCCTCCTTATTCACAGTTAGTACAATTACTGAATCTCTTCTAACTGGCTACACAAAAGAGGGAATCAAGTGGCTATAGGGAGAGTTTTGACATGTCTGAGCTGAGAAGAAATGCAAAGAGAATCCAAGCAGTGTTCTTTTTCTTCCCAGTGGCTGCTGCAACTGAGAATGTGCTAATTCTTTGACTTTCTGTCCCCTGTAACTTTCTGCTTTGCTTTTTCATTGGAGAAGGTACGCTTTACTCTTCTCCCTGG
This sequence comes from Lipotes vexillifer, assembly GCF_000442215.2. Taxonomy (NCBI): domain Eukaryota; kingdom Metazoa; phylum Chordata; class Mammalia; order Artiodactyla; family Lipotidae; genus Lipotes; species Lipotes vexillifer. Next base: position 1,407,275 of record NW_006771143.1, read on the forward strand.
TATGAAGCACCAGCTGCCCTAAAAATGTGTAAAATTCTTAGCACATCTTAAATTGCTCTAAGATTTCCTGCCACTGTGGGACTCTTGCAAAGTATGACTTGAGCATCTTAGGAACAGAGAAGAAAGGAGGCACTGGAGTATGGACTTCATCATCTACCTGTACTCTGAGCTACAGGTAGATGATCTTTGGGGATGCATATACCCACTGCAATTTGGACAAAGGGTGTTCAGTTAATCAAAAACTAAGCTAAATTGGGGAATAACCTTAAAAGTGTACCTCTGTATGCTAATACATTTCATTGAAATATAAAAAATATACATTCATTTACCCATGCCTTTATAATGTAGGCTCAAAGCTTGGAATTCTGAGTCAGTGGCTCTTTCATAAAACTTTCCCATAATCAAATGCATCAAATTTCTAACTTCTGTTTTTTTTTAAACTAGAGCAAGTAAGACATATACAAAGTAATGTACATTAAAAATCCTCTAAAGTTTTATTATTTTCCTCAGTCTTTTAGAGTTATTGCAACAACATATAGCTCAAAAGCGTTTTTTAGTGATTTGCTTTCATTGAGCAAATCTAAATGTTTAAATTAGTTTTTATAAAAAACAAAACAGAACAAAAACTCCTCTTTCCCCACTAATATTTAACTTATTTACATAACATTATAAATCTTATCATTACAATAACAGAACTGGCATAAATGAGTTTGAGACCAAATGCAGTTGGCCTTTGGTAAGTCACTCACTTGGCAGGCAGTAGTGCACAAATGTATTTAATACTTTCAGTGTACTCTGGGCATCAATATATTTTAAGTAAGGAATGGAGAATAATGATTCATATGTTAAGTTGGTTAAAGGAGAAATCAGTTAAGAACACTTCTACTGTAGTTGTAATTCTGTAAAGGTGATATACATTAAATATGAAAAGAAACAAATATTTTCCAAATTCTATCTTCGGTGTTGAGAAAATAAGGATTGTTGTGATTATTTTAGTACTTCCCTCATACTTCTTCTTAATACAGATAAAATAAAACTTTTATTAATGAATACCTCAGTGAACCAGAATATGTTTCTTTCTGCAACATCAAAGTATATTATGTGATTACTGGACACCTCCAAGTCTTCCAAGTATGAATGTGCACAAGATAAACGGGGAGTTTGTTCAGATTCAGATTTATGGACTGGCTCTCAGATAGCTTGATTCAAATTGGAGCCAGGAATATTATTTTTTCAACTAGTGCTCCAGTGATTATGATTCAGTTGGGCACTTTAAGAAACACCCCTGAGACACAACCAAATTACCTACAACAAGAATTATGTATTAAGGTTACTTCACTGAATGCAATTGCAGGGTGCCATAGCCTTTGTTTTCTTCCTTCCTCCCTTTCTTCCATTTTCTTTGAACTTCAATGAAACATATGGAGTGCCCAGTGTATGCCAGCATTCTACTAGTCTTTGAGGATTCACAAATACAACACAGCTTCTGTCCTCAAGGAGTTCATAGTCTGGTCAATAAAACAAACCCATATATCAAGAATTACACTGAACTTCAAGTTTTACCAAGGAACACTTTCTGAGGCAATTGTGAATACCCAAAATCTAGGATGCCAGTAGTTTCCTAGGGTCTTAAATTTTCCTATCACTAACATAGCCAACGTTAAGAATTAGCTTTCTTTTGTGTACTTTCTTTTACTCCACAAAGAAAACTATTTTGAACACAGTAGCAGTGACTGGGATTGCCCTAAAGAGAACAGTGGAACCATATTGAGATTCTGGGGCGGAGCAGCCAGCTAGGTTCACTCGCTAGCTCTTAAGTGTCAGCCTTCTGCCTCAAAATCCTAATCTGTGGAGGCGAAGTATTTAAGTGATTACAGTTCTGGATTTACAGATTTGCTTATTACTTAAAAATGAAAATGTTAAAGCTAGGGAAGTTAAGGGTCTAGTTATCTGTTATTATCTAACCATAATTTGACTTGTGAATAATAATAACAAAAATAATAATATTGTTAAATAACTTGTCTGATACTATGCTATGATATTCATTGAAAAATATTTAAACTATGTTGAAAATATTCCGTTAACTAGTATTTTAGAAACGTTTTCAAAAGCAAGCTGTGATTGAGAAGCATTTACTGGTTAAACCTATTAACCAGATTCATTTAATTCAAAAACATCTCATCTACACAGATTTATATGTCAGAATTTACTGTAATAAGAATTAGACATGAGCCTCGATGGGGGGAAACATAGCAGTAAAATACTGAGTGAGTAATCGAAGAAAGTGTATAAAAATATGAAAGAACCAAAAAAAAAAAAATGAAAGAACCATCTTTACTTTTAAAGAATGTTTTTTATTGTTTAGAACATAGCTTAATATTAAACATGGAAAGAGCTTCTCCCTGGATTAACAACTGCATCTCTGTCTTCTTTCACAGGGTTTTGGAAATCCCTCTGGTGAATATTGGCTGGGGAATGAGTTTATTTTTGCCATAACCAGTCAGAGGCAGTACACACTAAGAATCGAGTTAATGGACTGGGAAGGAAACCGAGCCTATTCACAATACGACAGATTCCACATAGGAAATGAAAAGCAAAATTACAGGTAGGTCCTTCTTGGGTGTGGTGTTCAACTGCCTCAGGCCTAGTCATCTAAGAGTTTTAATGGAAAAGTGTGAAAAAAAGAAATGATGAAAGTTATCCTTCAAAATGAAAATCAGGCTGTCTAGGCCTATGACAAAGGGATGCAAAAAACCCTGTAAAGACTTCTTCAAAGCTTTAGATTTCAGTTTTCACAGACTGGTTATTTTTTTTTAATTGGAGTAAAATTGCTTTACAATGTCTCATTAGTTTCTGCTGTACAGTGAGGTGAATCAGCTCTATGTGTACCTGTATCCCCTCCCTCTTGGACCTCCCTCCCACCCACCCATCTAGGTCGTCACAGAGCACTGAGGTGAGCTCCCTTTGCTAGCTATTTTACACATGGTAGTGTATTTATTCACAGACTGATTATTTTGATGTTGGCTTAAATTCTAGAGGATATGGAATTAATTCAAACATGATATTATTGTTGTTATTTTTATTGTTGCTGTTATTGTTTTGGAGGTGCAGTGAATTTATACATATAAAACTAATGGCAGAGAATTGACTCAAACTCAGGGGCTTGAAATAAATACTTTCTTCTATCAAAAGATTTTTTTACGTATACTTCCCTTATTTACTTTTCTTAAATTATTTTTTACATTATCTTGAAGGTGACAAAAGAGGAGTAAAATTTTATGTTTGAATGATTTACTAAAAAATAAGATGAGGCATAATTTAGAATTTTTTGGTCAGTAATGTGAGAGACAAAAATAAATCCAAGTAATGGCATTAACATACACAACACATCATTGCGGATTAAAAATAGACTATATACTTAATTGTTAACATCTCTGATTTTTTTTTCAATGAGCAGCTTGTACACTAGAAGAAAATGGTTAATCAAGTAATGCAGGGTGGTAAATTCATTTCACAAACACTTATTGTATTACTTCTGTGTTCCCGGAACTCGACTAGGCACTGGCAAACTTGCAGTCAGTGATGAGGTCACTCGTCTCCCAGACCTCACAGTTTAGCTTTGTTACAAACTAGGTCATTAAATAACTGGTTGGCCTTCCTTGAGAACAGGAAGTATATTTCAGTTACTTTTATATCAGTACTCATAAATGCAATACTTGGCACATAGCAGGTCCTTAATAATGGTGTGTGACTCAGTTTTGTAAATTAGATAAACAGTAAATTAGGGTTGCAATGATTTTAAACTCTCGATATCGTGGCTACTCTACATTGGTCTTGTAAAAACGATTGTGTGCATTAAAGGGTTGGCACACTGCTTCAAACAAAATGCAATGACAGCGACCAAGGCCTTATGCTTTTTTTCCAACTTGTGTGGCCATCTCCTCATAGTTCAACTGTTTCTGCTGCTATTTGTCTTTTTGAAACATGCCATCCTTTAGGAGTTAAAATCTACAATTCTTTTATGAACACATCTCATTTTATTTTAATGGATTATGTGTGGGATTGGATCCTTGGAGACATAATAATCATTTTCTTAACAAACAGTGATGATGTCACCACAACAGAAGATGAGAAATAGATCTAAAGAGTTGATAGTCTCATGGTGGGGAGAGAGGGTATGCATATGGCAACTCAAGAAACCAAAGAAGAGACATTTATAAAATTCAGTGGACTGTAAGAAGAAATGTTTCCAAGGAGGTCAATATTTTGAGAGTTTTATAACAAGAAAAACCACTGTAAAACATCAGGGGTACTCTTATGTAAATGTTTTGAGCTGAAACTTGAAACTATATGAAACTTGGCTAATGTCAGACAGCCTGACAATAGGACTAGCAAATAATTAGTCTAGTCTTTTTTCTAGGCTCCTGAAGAATTTGCTTTGGTTCTTTTCCAAAATGTCTCTCAGTTCTTGTGTGTGTGTGTGTGTGTGTGTGCGTGTGCGTGCGTGCGTGCGTGCGTGTGCACTTATGAGGCTGGGGTGGTATTAAGGGCGCAAAGAGTGGGTAGGTTTAGGAGGGTCGGAGGCATCAGAAGTAGGCTTCAGGGTACATGGTATGAATGTCATTCTGGCATCTGCATGAGGAAGGCACACTTATCTCCTCTTAAAATGCCCCCTGCCCTCACTGAGCATTTCCTGGTCCTTGAACATCTTTGTAATTCTGATCTTCACCCAAATAATGCAGATCTGTGATCAAAAAGCTAAAGTGAGGTGTTCACTCTGAGATCTCCATTTTTCTCTCTTGAGAGAATTGTGAACCTTGAGAATCAGAATTATAGATCCAGAAGGAACTTAATCATTTAATTCCAAACCTCTGGATTTAAAGAAAAGAAGGCTGAGGTTCAGAAATATGTAATATTTTTGTCCAAGGAGGGAAAAAGACTTAAATATGGGATGTTTGGCTCCTTCCTAGTTAGGTGTGGTTTCCACTCTGTAATGCTACTGTAATAAAGCTGGTGGCTCTGGCCCTCTTTCCTGCCAAGACCCAGCAGAAAATAGATCTGTAATCATCACCTTCTCATGCAGTTAAATATTAAGATTCACACTGGCATCAAATAAGAAATTAAAACTCATTAAAACATAATGCCTGTTCTGGTGAAAGCTTAATCAAAATAAGCACACTATAAACTGGCATTATTCACTCTTTCAAAGAAAATCAAACAGAAGCTTGAAAAGGGAAGCTACACCCTTGTGACTTCCCTTTCCACCTCTATCTTCACTCACACCCAGCACTGATTCTCCAGGCCCAGTAACACCACAGGTGACCTCAAGTCAGGACTCCAGGTATCTAGCTTTGCTTTTCTGTGCTTGTTCTCATTTCTCTTCCCTCTGCATTAGGATGCCTCGTTGTGATAAATTATTAAAGGAATTAATGCTAACACTTGTGTAGTATTTTATAATCTATGAAATGATTTTTAATATTATAATCATTTAATCCTTACAATGAATTTTGAGCTAGGTATTATTAGACACCTTTTAAAGATGAAGAAACTTTGATGAAGCTTTGGTCAATTGACCTGCTCAAATTCAACTAAATTCCAAATAAAATCAAAACTATGGAATTCGGGCTTCCCTGGTAGCGCAGTGGTTGAGAGTCCGCCTGCCGATGCAGGGGACACGGATTCGTGCCCCGGTCTGGGAAGATCCCACATGCCGCGGAGCGGCTGGGCCCGTGAGCCGTGGCCGCTGAGCCTGCGCGTCCGGAGCCTGTGCTCCGCAGCGGGAGAGGCTACAACAGTGAGAGGCCCGCGTACTGCAAAAAAACTATGAAATTCATGGTGGGTTTTTTTTCTTCTATTTTTACATTTTCTGTATTTTTCCTCTTACAAATTAAATTCAGAAATTTTTGAGTTTTCTTTTTTAAAATATTTTATCTTAATAGAAATTATATTTTGATAACTCTTGTAATAGTTGTGGCCATAATGTATAAACCAAAAAAAAATTTTAAATAGATCTTTCTCATGTTCTAGACACATATTGATTTAGAGTAAATGTTGTGAATAGATGGATGAGCTTACAAATGTACATGTAATACACATATTTTCCTTTTATTCTCGAAGGAATGTCCAAATGATTTTCTCAGATAGAAAATAAAATCTTTAGAACCCAAGAGAATATAAATAAGAAAAAACCAATAATGTGAGAGTGTTATGATAAACACATCATGTGCAATAACACACAATCAACGTGAAATTACTAAATACTTCCTCTAGAGAGGCAGTATTATCCAGATCCTCGTCATCTAACACCCAGACGGTTATAAAGCCTTCCAGCCTCCAGTCTTGATGCTCTCAAATATACCTTCCACACTATTATTGAGATGTTTTTTCTGAAACACAATCTGACTTGAGCTCTGCCATCCTTCACATATTTCAACAGTGTTCAAATATCTACAGGTTAAAGTCTGCCACCTAAAACTCTTCCTGTCCTGGTCCTACCTACTTATTCAGCTATTACTATCATATTGTTCCCCCAGCCTCACCCAATCAGATACCCCCTTATTGTGATTATGATCCAGAAACTACTTGCAATTTCCCTTTACCACCCACGCCTTTGTTTATGCTATATCCTTACCCTATACATATAAATCCAACTTTGGATACATCTTCTAAACCTTTAAGATTTTCCTTTATTTCAGGAAGTCTTCCCTGATACCTACTATGGTATATGCTCCGATGTGCTCATCTATATCCTCCCTTCAGAACTGAAGCACTCCTTCTCCCACTTCCTGGGAACATTGCTGGCTAACAGCTTGTAAGCCAAGGTCCCCTGCCTGGGTATGCCTATGACTGAAGAAAGTCATCTCATTCAAGGTCACTGCTCCTTCCTACAGACAGATTGCATCCAATGACTGGTCAGTATAGGAGTCTATTAAGGACCACTTGCCCTAATTGAGGACAATTCTGAAGGCTATCCAAGGTCCAGAATTTCACTCGAGATTAGCTGAGATGTTCACTGTGGTTGCATGTGAGCCCATGCAGTTTCTCCCTCTGCCATTGGAATCGATCCTAAGATCATTCACCTATAAATATCCCTACACTGATTTCCCAGAGAAATGCATCACCTTCATTCTCAGGTCAATTTGGATGCTTTGTGGGCCCATAGTTGCATAACAGTCTGTGAATAACTATCCGGTATCCACATTCTGTTATGTCATTAACAAGTGTTTATTAAATAACTGTGTGTATGATCTTTCCCACTAATTTCTAAGTTTCTAGAATATGGAAACCATTTTTATCAAAATTCAAGATATATACCTAAGCCAGCCAAATTATTATTATTTTTTTTTTTTTGCGGTACGAGGCCCTCTCACTGCTGCGGCCCCTCCCGCCGCGGAGCACAGGCTCCGGGCGCGCAGGCCCAGCAGCCACGGCTCACGGGCCCAGCCGCCCCGCGGCACGCGGGATCCTCCCGGACCGGGGCACGAACCCACGTCCCCCGCATTGGCAGGCAGACTCCCAACCACTGCGTCACCAGGGAAGCCCTAGCCAAATTATTGCTAATAGTTAATAGTTAATATTTGTTGAATACATGCTATGCACCAGACACCTTGTTTTACATAAGAAAATTGAGGTGTGGTATTTCGCATAAGGTCACAAGTACTAATATGAGTAGAAGTCACAGTTTGAGCTTTGATCTCTAACTGCCCACCTTTTGGCCATCCCTCAATAAAAGGAAATCCATCAGTTAATTGCTGGAATTAAATACACTCAAAGCACATATTCTAAGAGATAAAATATGTTTCTTCTAACCCCACTTCTGTCTTTAATAATCTGAATGTCTGCAGACACATTATCTCATCTCTCAGTTTTCTGTCCTATAAATTAAAGTATTTATAAAGCTCCTTGCAGCTCAAAACTTATTCACTAGAATAAAATTACTTTTATGTATACAGTTCTTTGTTATTTTTTTCCCCTTCAATTCTTTGATAAATGATTAAATTTTGATCTCCCTAAAAGTACTTCAGTAAGATTTTCCATCAGTTTAGGGCTTACAATGACCTTTTTCTTCTCATAAAAACTTTGCTGGTCCTAATACTTAGAGTTCAAAAACAAATACATAACTGCCACCACATCCAATGCTTAAAAGAAATAAATGTTTTAATTGTGGGTTTAGGGAGATGCTGTGATCTACTGGAGAGAGCTCTGGAATAGGAGTCAGAAGATGTGGAAGCTATTAAATAGTGAAGTCTGGCTTCACTATCCATAAAGCAATTTGGTTGTATCAGTCAGTGGTCAGTTACGGAAACAAAGCCATGATGAGTATTATGGAAATAAGGGATTTATTATACAAATTCCACCTTACACAAATGTGAGGTGAGCTGGGAAAGTGAAGGTCTGGAAGATGAAGGAGGATAATCAGAGGAAGGGTCACTAACACATATACATGAACCCCAGTGTGGTAGTGGACAAGCTGGAGCCAGCAGGAAAATTCGAGAAACGAGGCACGTCCAGCTACCAAATCCAGCTACCAGCTTAGATCTCACAGCAGGGGAGATCCAAGAAAAGCCATAGCTACGTTACCTAGGGTTGTGCAATCAGGTATCTGGTGTTGAGTCTGGGCAGGTTGCCAGCGTCGGGGAGGCAAGCTGTGTACAGAGTGGAAGAGAGCACAAGCTGAGAACTGCTGGGCACCTCTGATCCTGAACATCACCATACCTAATGATAATCTGAGTTGGACCACTGCTTTACTTCCACCTTTCAAATCTCATACAAAGTCCTCTTGGGGCCAACTCTAACTTGGAACTGTACAAAGAAGGAGAGTCTGAGAAGCACAGTTCTCAGATTAACCAACTTGACAGTAGCACAATCTAGCAGTACCTTGGGCAAATCACCTAATACTTTTATACCTCAATTTTCTTATCTTTAAGTGGGAATAATGTCCACTGTCCTGTAGTTCTCACCATTTTGTTACATGGATCCAATCAGAAAGAATATGCAAACATACTTTGTATTGGACAAACTTAAGTGCCATATGACTATGAAAGATATGTTTTATTATTTAATTCGATTTTTATCACACCCAGGAAGTTTATTATTTATTCAATAAAAATTTAGTATGTTTCTATATTGAAATCCAACCCCCCAACCACGGTCCCAAAAATGTCTTTTACTGATTGGTACTTATCTATTTACTTATTTGGATTCAGGACCCAGCTCAGGCTCACTCATTGCATCTGCGATCTCTTTAGTCACCTTTTACCTAGCGCAGTTACCTACCACACACTTGTCATTAGTATTTTTTTTTAATGCAGATCAGTTTTCCTCAGAAATGTCTCCTTATTAATTTATCTGATTATTTCTTCCTGATGAGATTCAAATTAAATCTTTTTGACAAGAATGCTAAATAAACGATACTGTGTACTTCCCATTTTATCACATCCGAAGGTACAAAAGGTCATTTTGTCCCATTATTGGTTGGGTTAAGTTTAATCACTTAAAGTTTTGTGGGGTTTTTTTTACAATGGAATATGTAGTCTCAAAGAAGATTATTAGAAAATGTCATAAGTTATAAAACACATAAAGCTGATCTATGTTGATTGAAGTGGTTGTGGGGACTTACTACAATATCCCTTTGGCCTCCCCCTTGCTAGTGCCTCAGACATTTGTAGAGTACATTGTATTATTATATCTGTAAAAGTAACGATTTACCAATTGGAGATAAATTTTGCATGTGATTTTATCAAGTGACTTTACATGTTAATTTTTTCCATTCTTGGTTACAGTTTGTTCCCTAACGTTAATTCCTTTGTCTTTTTATATTAACTCGATTAATAAATCCTCTATCACAGATAGTATAATGACAGACTTAAAGATAGCCCTTCTTTGAACCAATAGAAAATTTGTATTCGCGAAGTCTGAATGATAGTGTTTCACTATTTAATGTACATTTTAGATTATAATTATAATCTTACCATAATATTTATAATGCACAGTTTGGTGATTTTCTTCTCATTTTATTATCTCCTTATTATTTGTTGGAGATGAATGATACTTTCAGGGGAGAACTATGGCTATGCTAAAGCCTCATTCTGGAAGAGATTCCACATGAAGAGATGAATAAGATGTTTAAACAAAATTACCAAAAAAAAAAAAAAACTGGAAAATAATTTGGCCATTAAACATCTTTTTGCACAAAGTTTATTTTTGGCCAAGATCTTTATTGGGAAGCAGTTTTATGTAATGGGTAAAAATATTGTGTTGGGAATCAAGAGACATGAACTCTAGACTTGGATCTGTAGTTAACTTTTCTGAATGACCTTGGACAAGTTACTTCACTTTTCCAAGTTTCAGGTCCTCAGAAGTAAAATGAGGATGTAAGAATGAAGCCTTTTTAATTCCAAAATCCTTTTTTTCAATCATTAAAGTATTCCCATGCCATGTGTATATTTCAAGGACAAAACAAATCAGTGTGGATTGAAAAGAATTCTCTTGAGCCTCCAACGTAAATTTAAGCCCTGCATTTTTGTAGGTATTGCAAAACTTGTTTCACTTTTTAGTGAAATGTTTTTCATTTCTCTGATCCTCTGGGCTCCATTGTCCTGGCTGGAACCAGTAGCAGATGTGTTGAAATACTAAGAGGAAATTTATTTCTTACAGCGGTTCTGGACTGACCAAGGTAGGCAAAAAAAAAATATAGGGAATCTCCTGGCAGTTTCTACCCTCTTGAATTTTTAGCCTAGATGTCAAACCTAAGGCTTTAAGTAGTTTTATTTGTATTTTCAAATAATTTCTCCAACTTGGGAGGTGTATTACTTTTATTTAGACTACGGTTTCTGTTGCGGTTATACTTCCTAAAACAGAGAAGGAATTTTTGTTTGTTTGTTTGTTTTGCGGTACGCGGGCCTCTCACTGCTGTGGCCTCTCCCATTGCGGAGCACAGGCTCCGGACGCGCAGGCTCAGCGGCCATGGCTCACGGGCCCAGCCGCTCCGCGGCATGTGGGATCTTCCCGGACCGGGGCACGAACCCGGGTCCCCTGCATCTGCAGGCGGACTCTCAACCACTGTGCCACCAGGGAAGCCCAGAAGGAATTGTTTTATTCAACAAAATTTGTATTTTATACTCCTTGACTGAGATGAAATATTCAAGAGGAAGAAGGCATGGTCCTACAAAGTCACTCTGTACCTTCTTCAGGCCTTATAAAGATCAGGAAATCTCTTGACTTTAATGCAGATTAATGTCAGTCTCTAGAGTCTTAAATTTTTCTAAGACAACAAAAACAAATGCCTTGGTGCTGCTAGGTCTAAGTATTCCCAGGATTCCAGCTCCAGAATGAGTAATGCTGGGACTCAGACAACTGCTGTCCTAGAAACTTATAGGTTGGCAGAAATCGCTAGAATCAGCTAATGCTGCCTCCAGGAAATAATCTAGGGAGATGTCCTTTGATCCCACTGCTGGGGTTCCTCCTAAATGTTGGCCACCACTGAAAAGATGAAGGCTCTATCTTCAATGAAGAAAATATTTGTTAATTTCTATTATGTGCTATCCTAGGGTAAAATATCCAGAGATATTTCAGTACAGTCATGTATGTGTGTGTTCACACATGTCTATACTCGTGTGTGATGGGGCTAGGGGAAGGGATAGACAGTAGACAGACAAACAGGCAATTACAATGCCATGAACATAGTGAGTTTGGAGATAAAGACAAGTGTGGCATGAATAGGGGGGCCTAACCAATTTTAGGGGCTTGGAAAGGCCTCCAAGGGGTAACCTAAGTTTACATAAACATGACAAATTGGAATTAGCTGAAGAAATAGTTCAAGTTGGAGATAGAAGAGTGAATAGCATATGTGAAAGCTCGTAAGTGAGACCCAGCATGTCTTGTTAGGCAAACTGCAAGTAGTAAGGTGTTGTTTAAGCACAGAGTGTAAAGGGATAATGATGAAGTATGATGCTAAGAGCAAAGAGGAGAGCCAGACAACTAGTAATATGTGAGAGACTTAGGACTTAGCCTCTAAGGGCAGCCCATCTGCATAGTCTTTTCTCACATCTCAATCAATTTTTTTTTTTTCACTCAGTGTTTTTATTACTCTGTTCAATAAATATGAGTAACAACAATGTGCAAGACATGTGGGTGAGACAAATCCACAAAACTCAACCCTTATCCTTCAAGAGCTTAACATCTTTCCTGACTTGATTTTCTTTAGCCTTTAAGTCTTAGCTCAGACTGTAGAGCTCTGCTTTTTATACTGGGTAAGGAGCCCCTTCTGTGTGCTCTCCCTGTGCTCTGTGCCTACCTTTATCAAAGTCCTTATCACACGGGGTTGTAATGGGCTATTCTTTCTTATTAAACTGCCACCTCTAGGAGGGCAGGGACCTCTCCACAATGCTTGGCATATGTCTGGAAAGGAAGCACTTTCTAATAAATATATGAAAGACACATCAACAAAGATATCTTTTGTGCATTCAGCAAACACAACTGATTACTATATAGCAGTTATTGATATAGATGCTAGAAATTCGGAGATCAGGTCAAATTCCTGCCCTCAGAGGTTTATGGTATAGAATGGAAGCATATGACAGTTTCCATGTAAGGTTTTTAATAAAGTGCTATGTCCTTTAGTTTCTTGGATTGTTGCTTGGATGAGATTCATTTCTCTGATCTATTCAACTGCAGTCTCTTCTGTTGATTTATTTATTTTTTACCTGTAAAAGTTAGACAAAAATTTCTGTATTGCATCATGCCAAGCAAATGAAATAAAATAAATACACAGCATACCTTGTTCCCTAGGCCAGTTAATCCTGGAAAAGGATGCTGTGTTGCTGTCACCAGTAAGTAGTTTGTGGGTTACAAGGACTAGGTACTCTGCCTGCAATTTTGATAGCTGCCACTTGGTAACAGTAAACTTTGATATTTTTAGAACTCACGGTTAAATAACTGAGAGCTTATCAGAAAGTATGAGATTCAGTTAATTATATTTTTTGAGTAAAAAATTTTTAAATAATGAAAATGACAATATAAAATATTGACTACCCTGTAAGTAATACAGTGCTTCTTCTGTCTAGATGATCTATTTCTTTTCGAGAGCCTTTACTCATTTCAGAAGCACTTATAAAGCCATTTAAAATAATTATGACAAGTATCAACAAATATCAACATTAAATGCTCAACTGTAAATTCTGTGCCGATAGTATCATCATAACAATCAACTTTAACTAATATTAATTGAGCATTTACTCCGTGCCAAATATTTGCAAAGTGCTTTGATATGTCTCTTTTGGTACTAACATTACAAATGCCAGTGCTTATGCTGGTCTGCTCATTCTCTTTTGAAAGAATCAAAAGTGCTATTTTATTACCTGCCTCAATTAGAAGCTCAGCTGGATAAAGAATAATTTTAGTCTTATTCATTTTTAGGCTGCAAATGAAAAACACTTCTTTTCCCTCACATGTGCTTATGATCAATTCTAGAGAGAATTTTCCAGATCTGAAGATCAGAAGTCATTATATAAACAACTGGAGGTCACAACATTGTTATAAAATAATTATTTTAATGCACTATGCTTTAAAAATAGCAGATGTGTTAAAGATCAAATGAATAGTTTGTACCTATTTATAATCTGATTTTTAAAGTACACCTAGTATTCTTTCTTAGCAGAATAATTACATCTGAATTATTACACCTGAATACATCTTAGCAGAATAATTACATCTGAACATACTGTATGCTTCTTTAACATCACCTAAACTAGAACATATGCTGATAATTAAAGACATTAAGTCAATATTTCCTTGGCTTGTTAATAAATAATAATTATTAAATATGTAGTTGTCCAATATTCATAATTATTTTATTTCTCTCTTAACTGGATATGGTTTTGCTTTAATTTACATAACTTCACTAAAATTACTCTCTTAAAAGTTGCTACAATTCTTTTGAAATCAGAGTCTGCATTCATTCATTTATCCAGCCAGCCAGCCACCAAATTTTTATCATGTTGCTGTTATTTGCCTGGTACTACTCACTTATTTCCAAACTTGAGTGTGCATAAAGTCAACTAAGATGTTTGTCTAAAGTGTAGATTTTTGAATCTCACATCCAGAGATTCTGATCCTGGGATAGAACCTAGGTATCTCAAGCCTACCAAGTATACCCAGGTGATGCTGATGCAGAAATAACACTTTAATGACACTAAAAGGACACATCATCCTTGCTGGTCTTGTGGAGCTAATAGTCGAAGAGAAGGAAGGAAACATGGGAGGGATAGTTGGTTTAAAGTAAAAGTTTCAGCTGCAGTATGTTTTAGCATGCCTGTTTGGTTTTTTGTTTTGTACTGTTTTGGTTTTTGATCAAGGAATCATAGACCTTTTCAAAAATTTGCTGGAGCTACGCATCTTCTCCCCAGAATAAATGAACAAGCACAAAATTTTGCTCACATTTATGTATGATTCAGCTCCACAATAAGAACTCTTGGAATTAGGCTATAGTTGGGCACTAAAGAAAAGCGGTGAACTTGGCTGGGGTTGAGGATGGATTGGGGTACATTGGAGGAGACTGAAGGGGACCAGGAAAGGCTTCGTGGAGGAAATTCTTGGTTATTTGTGAAGTATGAATAAGTTCTCGTGAGGCATATATGGAGGATGATGGTAGGAGGGAAGCTTGGAGATTCCAGCCAGAAGGAGCAATGTGGACAAAGACCCAGAAGTGGGAGAGAGCCTGCCTTAGTTAGACAAAAGCAAGTGTCTTGTATGTAGAGGTTTGCTGTGCTACAGAAAACGAAGGCCATATTACATGATAAGGAGTTTGGACCGTGTCTTACATTAATTGTGGAGAGAAATAAGCACACTGATGATTTTGGTCAACAGAAGAATCTGTTTATGCATGCTGGAGCCTTATTTGTAGAACTTAGAGCAACACGTTGTCGAAGTACAACAAGAGAAAGTATTTCCTCTTTGCAAAAAACCTCAGACAGTGTCTCTCAGTGGTTTTCAGCATTCTACTCACCCTTTCCTCTTCCTCTATCTTCCCTTAGGGGATCCTGGAAATAAAGGTTCTTGCTGCTTTTTAAACAGAAATGAAAATGAGAACAAATCTACCTCCCTTGAACTTGTTTACACACACACACACACACAAATTACCAGTTTCAATCATAAGTTTTACAAGGTCCTGACTTAATTTTTAGTAAAAATGCAAACCCATAAACTCTCTTGAGATGGCTGTCAGCCTGGTCTTTTAGGCACCAGAAGAGGTCTGGTCAGTGAGCCACTCTCTCGGAACTGATTCTGTCAGCCACACGTGACGCCAAGGGAACTGAAATAAGTTTAAGGGACTGTGTGTTCTTTACAGAGGTCTTTAGTGCCATGTAATTCATTTGGCACTCATTTTTTTTAATGTATCCTTAGAAAAGGGAGAAATACTAGAAGAACGTTATTTTTATTTAGAACTAAAAACAGAATCACTACAGTGTATATTTCTGAACTTTGAGAAGTATGGTTTCATTGTCACAGCTTTCATGAAAATCGTTTGTTGTTTTAAATGTACGGAGTACAGTGTACTCTTTCAGCACTGTGCAAAAGCACTCAGAGACAACAGAGTGTGAGTTCACTATTTTTTTTTTATGGAGGAAGAATTTATCATGAATTTTGAACAAATGCAATCATCATGTCACTGAGAAAAACTGAGAACTGTATTTTACTGGGGTTTTGAAACGAGTCGCTGTTAACAATGTATCGTGTGTCAAGAGTTTGAGAATACCTGGGTGGTTGATAAACTCATTTTCATCAAAGTTCTACACTATATTAATATTTGTAAGTCAAGGAAGGGACATTAAAATATATGTTGTCAAAACTTAGATGAAAAATTTGTGTAAAATTTAAACATGTATAATGAAAGCTAATACTATATAAAGCAATCATAATAGAATCAGGGAATAAGTGAAACTGGGTTCTCTGAAGTTTCTCATTATTTGGGGCTGAGGTTTTCTATAACTCTGGAAATGTATCTTTCTTAATCACAACACAGATTCCCATGACCCTTGCTATCTCAGGCATTTTTCACACTTGCACATCTTCCACTAAACATGTTCAAAGATATCTATCAAATTACATGTCTACATCAGGGCTTCCGAAGCTTAAGAAGCAAATAAGGTACTCCTTCTTAAATAATGGTTAGATTAATACACTACACAAATTCTGGGGATTCCCCAATGATTCAATTCCATTTGAGAACAAATGATGCCAATTAAGGAAGACAGTGTCATAAAGGAAGCTTCCAGGAAGTAAAGATGCGAATTAAAGGATACGTTGGAACGGGTGATCTTTTCAGGGACTTTTCCAAGTACCAATTATGAGTAAAGAAAGGGGGAAAAAATACACGTGCTGCATATATGGAATCTTAAAAAAACGATACTGATGAACCTAGTGGCAGGGCAGGAATAAAGACGCAGACATAGAGAACAGACTTGAGGACACAGTGGGGGAAGGGGAAACTGGGATGAAGTGAGAGAGTAACATTGACATATGTACACTACCAAATGTAAAATGGATGGCTAGTGGGAAGCAGCCGCATAGCACAGGGAGATCAGCTCGGTGCTTTGTGTCCACCTAGAAGGGTGGGATAGGGAGGGTAGGAGGGAGGCTCAAGAGGGAGAGGATATGGGGATATATGTATCCTTATAGCTGATTCACTTTGTTGTACAACAGAAACCAACACAACATTGTAAAACAATTATACTCCAATAAAGATATTAAAATACACGTGCTGGATTCAGCCAATAAAGCACCCTATTATATGGCAAGAAAATCTTAGGATTCTCAAAAGATTGGAATTTTACTTTATTAAAGAATAAACATTTGAATTAAAAGATTGTTATTCAGGCATCTGGGTTCAAAATAATGTAGACCTTAAAATTAGGTAGTCAGTCAGCAAAGGGACTCTGGTTTCTTGTTCTTCGTGCATAGTATTCTGCTTGCTCCATATAAAAATGAGGAAAACTTTCAAAGGAAATGCGGCCTATGGATTTGAGAAAATTGGTCTTTTTCATCTTGAATTTCTCCAGCTTATTGCCTACATACATGTCTTAATTAGCTCCATGTCTGTCTCACTGTTTTCATCACTGTCAGTATGCTTACGTATGTCTATCAATGTTGTATACATTTTGCTTGTTTAATTTAGACTTATTCATATAGCTCATGTTTACCATGCTTCTGTGTAGTTTATAGTTATTGGTTAGGAAAGTTTGGTTTCTTTGTTTAATTTTTTATTAATATTCATAAGTACTCTACGCGTGACAGTCTTTTCAAGGCTTTTATATGTATTACTTCATTTAGTTATCATAACAATACTAGAAGGACATTACTATTATATGAGAGTCATTTTACAGATGAGGTAACTGAGGGTCAGAAAGGATAAGAGCTACACTCTAAACCCAGACAATTAAGCTCCAAACTCTGTTCTGTTATACTATCTCTTGAGTTCTATAGACACACATATGCAAATACAATGACACAGTCCTACTCTTTAGAAGTTAATGTTGTATATTTTTGTGTGGGAGTGGGGAGATAAAAGGAGGAAAATTTTGGTTGATGACTTTATTGTCAGTTATTTTCATACTTACTTTGTACCCAACCACCTATATCTTCTTCTTTTTCTTTTTTTTTTTTTTGCGATACGCGGACCTCTCACTGTTGTGGCCTCTCCTGTTGCGGAGCACAGGCTCCAGACGCGCAGGCTCAGCGGCCATGGCTCACGGGCCCAGCTGCTCCGCAGCATGTGGGATCTTCCCGGACCGGGGCACGAACCCGTGTCCCCTGCATCGGCAGGCGGACTCTCAACCACTGCGCCGCCAGGGAAGCCCTACCTATATCTTCTTGATCTTTATGTCTCTTTAAGTATCTCTCAATCTCTGTCACGTCCTTAATTCTTAATTAGTCAAACTGTATGTTATTAGATCTTTTAATCTTCCTACTTACATCCTCTTTTCTTCTGAAACTTCTTTTGAACTTTTCCTTCTACTCTTAGATTCATAACTATGAATGTAGATCATTGTCATACAGCTCTCTTGGTTGGCATATGTTCACTCTTTTTTTTATAGGTGCACCAACTTTGCTTCATATATTTTTCTATCATTTTCTTACATACTCATTGAAAGGCTATCGCAAATAAGTACGTAATCCGTTCACCTATGGACAGTGGAGTAACAGAATATATCTCCAACATACAAAAAATAGTGTGGCACATAATGACAGATTTATTTAATACAGCCTCCTCCAACAGAGATCACAGTCCTAAGATTCAGCATTGGAAAACAAGCCCTCTGTCCTCTAACAAAGAAGATGGAGGCTTTGAAACAGATGTTTAAAATGAATGCCCTGTTTCTGGAGGGAATTATGCAATAGAATGGACTCATGTATAGATGATTTGGGTTGGTCATAAGGTTTGTTCGTTTTTTTCCATAAGATGGCTCTAGTAGCACTTAGTTGTCTTTGACTTCATTTGAAACAGTTTTGTTAGATTGTATGTGACAGCTGTCATATCAGCGTGCATTTAAAAAAAGACTTATCAAAACTGAATTTTTGTGTAGCCATTTTAATATTGAAGATGAAAAAAAAGCAACATTTTTGGCATATTATGCTTTATCATTTCAAGAAAGGTAAAAACGGGACCAAAACGCAAAAATAGATTTGTGCAATGTATGAAGAAGGTGCTATGACTGATTGAATATGTCAAAAGTGGTTTGCAAAGTTTTGTGCAGGAGATTTCTTGCCGGACAATGCTCCACAGTCGGGTAGACCAGTTGAACTTGACAGCAATCAAATCGAGACATTAATTGAGAACAATCAATGTTATACCATGAGGGAGATAGCTGACATCCTCAAAATATCCAAATCAAGCATTGAAAATCATTTGCACCAGCTTGGTTATGTTAATCACTTTGCTGTTTGTGTTCCACATAAGTTAAGTGAAAAAAACCTTCTTGACCATATTTCTGCATGCGATTCTCTACTTAAACATAACAAAAGCCTTCCGTTTTTAAAACAAATTGTGATGGGCGATGAAAAGTGGATACTGTACAATAATGTGGAATGGAAGAGATTGTGGGGCAAGTGAAATGAACCACCACCAACCACACCAAAGGCCGGTGTTCATCCAAAGAAGGTGATGTTGTGTATATGGTGGGATTGGAAGGGAGTCCTCTATTATGAGCTCCTTCCGGAAAACCAAACAATTAATTCCAACAGGTACTGCTCCCAGTTAGACCAACTGAAAGCAACAGTCAACGAAAAGCATCAGGAATTAGTTAACAGAAAACACATAATCTTCCATCAGGATAACACAAAACCGCATATTACTTTGATGACCAGGCAAAAACTGTTACAACTTGGCTGGGAAGTTCTGAATCCTCCGCCATATTCACCAGACATTGCACCTTCGGATTTCCATTTTTTTCGGTCTTTAAAAAATTCTCTTAAGGGAAAAAAGTTCAGTTCCCTGGAAGACTGTAAGAGGCACCTGGAACAGTTCTTTGCTCAAAAAGATAAAAAGTTTTGGGAAGATGGAATTATGAAGTTGCCTGAAAACTGACAGAAGGTAGTGGAACAAAAGGGTGAATACATTGTTCAATAAAGTTCTTGGTGAAAATGAAAAATGTGTCTTTTTACTTAAAAACTGAAGTCACTTTTGGGCCAACCCAATAGATCCCTTTGTCAAACTTCATGGTCTCATTTCTCATATTTGCTTTAATAGATCATTCCATGAGCTATTTCTTCAAATGTCTGGTGGCAACCACAAACTCATTCCATCCTTCTTAAAAGTGTCCCACTGTATGATTTGAACAG
The DNA here is from genome assembly GCF_000442215.2 of Lipotes vexillifer. NCBI lineage: Eukaryota > Metazoa > Chordata > Mammalia > Artiodactyla > Lipotidae > Lipotes > Lipotes vexillifer. The sequence goes on from NW_006771143.1 coordinate 1,427,111, forward strand.
ACCATTAGGTCATTAATACTGGGCAAATTTCAAATCAGGAAAAAAATGCCCATGGGACTTGAATTGTAAAACATAATTGTATTATTGGAGTTAAAATGTACTACATATAAAGAATCTCTTGAGATGAGTAAAACTAAATTCTAAACAGTTTGAATGCTTAGTTCATAAGTGACTCAATAAATATTTATTTAATGCCTGTCATGTATATTATACATGGAGTGTACAAAGATGGCTAAGAGATGAAGACTTCTCATCAAACGCTTATAGTCTGATGAGGAAGAAAAGGCACATTTATAAAGAGAAATACTACGATAGGCAAAATGACATATGCCAGAAGAGAAGCAATTTATCTGTGCAATGAAAATTTATAGAAGAAAGAAGAGAAAAGGCTTCCCACATAATATTTTGTCTTGAAAGATCGTTGATTTTGGACTTGGGAGAAAGGGATCAGTTCAGTAAAGTTCTGGTCATTTATAAGCCCAGGATACACTTGCACAGTCCTGAATTAAAGAGAATAAAATGTTTATCTTGAAGATGTTATTTTGAAAACAATTAGAAAACATTGTTTAACTAGAGATAATTTTACTATATTAGGAAAGGCTAATATAGAGTTTGTCTTCCCTTGTGCTAAGATAAAATTTATATTCTTGCCTTTATCTCAAGGCTTCCAGCCTTAGTGATTCCCACTGTAGAACTCTATACTTAACAAAAAAGGACATTTTATGAAAACAAATAATTTCCAGCTTCAAATGCTAAAAGAAAAAAAAAGGAATAAAAATCTATCTTAAATGCTTAGTATCTAAATAAGTTCATTGTCTGCCTTTTCACTTGACATTCCCAACACATTCAAATGACTCATGAATCTCCTTTATTTCTTATCTGTTTTGATCTTAGATAACCTCAATTTAATTGTGCCGTGAATTTCACAGCCCTTTTATTGGAAATATCCTCCTCATCCCTCCCCTAAAGTCCATGTCTTCCACAGCGTCCCAAACTAATCTTTTCCACTAAACGTTTTGAGCAGTTTAGCATCTCCTGAATTTTTCCCTTGCCCTTTTTCCTACAATACTAATTATTTGTATACCTCCCTATGACCTGTTCATAACAGCAAACAAATGCCTAATCTTGCTAGAAGTCTACAGTAGGGCAAACACTGTTTCCTCTCTATATAGATTGACAAGAGAAGTATTGTCTTTATGTTCAGCAAAAGATGTCACCTATATCCTTTAAACTCCGTGCTAAAAGACATGCTGTGATATCACTCTTTGCTGGTGCCCAGCCCTTTTAGTAGGGTGGGGGCAGGGCAGGGAGGGTGGTTACAGTAGAGACAGCCCTGGAGCAGCAACCAGAAGACATGACAGTGTTGGGAAACTCCGTCAGATTGAGTCATTGCTACCAGGCTCTGAAAGAGAATCATGGGGGTTATTTTGCATTTTCTTCAAGTGATTGTGAAAAAGACAAAGTAGTTCCATATGGTGGCAGGGAGAGAGCTCAGAGCCAAAATAAAAATCTGCTCAGCTTGTCAGTATGTGAGACCTTAAAGTTCAGATATCTAAGAGTCTGTCTACTGTTTAAAAGAGCTGAGGCCAAACTTCAATTTGTCAAACATAGAACTCCCACTGCCTTGGATAATGAAAGAGACTCCCCCCGCCCCCACCCCAAACACAGTGAAGATGTAAAAATGTGAGAGGTATAGCAATCTCTTAAGTCGACAAAATTAGTGAGAAACTAGATGCCTGGGATTGGGCTGCCTATTTTAAAGAAAATAAAGTTAATAGAATCACTTGTATGATACAGAGGTATATTTTGAAACCTACTCTTCCATAATAGAGTGCACTGTTGTCCTACATTCATTAAGAAATATGATTTAGTCTTTCTAGTTAACTGAAGTTTCTGTAAGTGAAAGAAAAGGAGTAACTATATTTTCATCAAGAATGACTAGAAAATCATGACCAGTTTCAGTATGCATGTGTTTCATTTTCCCTTCAGATGCTAATTGAAAAAATTAAAAAGCTGACATTCTTTAAAGTCACAGACCAATTGGTACTCATAATTTTTTTCCCCCCTTAATTAGGAAAAATGGTTTGAAAAGGATAAATGCCATGATTCTATTTTGTGGCTGCCTTTTTGGTCACAGTTAATGGTATTTTTTGGAGTTTCTGTGCTGTTGTTATTTTGGGGTTGGTTGTTGTTGTTGTTTTGGCATCCTTCATATTTTTGTTCCTAAGCCAGATACTTTGCTCTGTAATAACATTTGGTTTTTATCTCCCAACACATCATCCTTCATGTAAGACACATCTACACTGGCTGAACATAAGAAATAATTGTCCAAGATTCTCATGGTGTTATTTTGGGGGGAAGCATTCTCTCCAGTGACCCACACTTTAAGTCCTTTTCACCATAGTCATATGCAAAGCTGACTTTGCCCCTTCTGTGTATTGACTTTTCTTTTGTAAAGTGATGTTCCATTATCAGAATAGAGAAAGTCATGGATAGTTAATTATACGTATTTTAGAAATTAACCAGAACCATTAATAAAAAGAACCACATAAATATTCTGTTTGAGCCTCAATTCAAATAAGTTTTCTTATCTAATTCGAAAAAATACTTGGCATTAGTGAATGGCCAGCTCTTAGTCTGTCCCTAATCAGATAACCAGCTACAGTTGTTGGCTTTGGGTCAGTAATTGCTATTCTGTGCTAGGTAAAAAAGAATGAGCCCCTTAACTGTGCAGAGGACCTGTCCTTGACTACACTATTATTCCCAGAATCCTTGTGGGATTCCACAGAAGCATAATTGGGCTCATCTGTAAATTGCTTAAACTAGTGTTGAGAAAAATTATTTTTAAGAAATGCCATCTCTATTTCCCAGTGGAAGAGAACAACTCTTCCTTAGAAGTGCATAAGCAGCTCCCTGCAACATGTTAAGGATATAAACATAGAAGGGATGAATACTACTGTATGTAAATTACACGTTCTACTCAGTCTTGTACGGTGAAAAAATCCACTGTTCCTCAAAATACTGGTCTCCTCTACTTTTTTTTTACTGAGATATAATTGACAGGTAACATTATATTAGTTTCAGGTGTACAGCATAATGATTTAATATATGCATATATGTATATATTGCAAAATAATCACCACAATGTCTAGTTAGCATCCATCACCACACATAGTTAAATTTTTTTTCCTTGAGGTGAAACTTCTCAGATCTATTCTCCTAGCAACTTACCAATATACAACACAGTTTCATTAACTATAATCACCATGTTGTACATTGCATTCCCAGGATTTGTTTATTTTGTAACTGGAAGTTCGTACCTTTTGACCACCTACACCCATTTTGCCCACCCTTCACTTCTACTTTTATATCATTGCAACCAATATGTTCTGGTATTTGCATTGCACTATCTTGGGACTCTTCTATGCTTCTGCTTCTTGTTTTCAAGATCCCTAATTTGGGCAGGCCCTTAAGGAAATATTTTACACCTTATTTGGCTTTTATTTTTTTTCAAAATAATTTTAGCTGAAGAATTTACCATAAGCGTATTTTCATTTTGAATTTGTTCTCTGATATCAGTTGGGTATGCACACAATACAAATAAGTCATTCAATAAAACATAAGAACTAATAAGAAGACATAAGTTTTCTTCATTTATTCTGCTTGCATAATATATCAGACATGTTTTCATATTCTGGAGTCTCTGAGAAGATGAGAACAAAAACAGAACTGGAAAGATCAAGAAGGGTGTATGTGTCTGTGTAATTTTTAATTATTTCAGTTGGTTGACAAGGAAATGGGATGTTGAGTATCTAGCTAAATGAGATGCAAAAACTATCCTTCTGAAAATATGACCCAGGTATATTTTGGTTATTAGGGTTATTGATATTTGGGTCTGAATTTACTTGCTACCTTCAGCCTACTGAAAATTGATTATACCCGTCATTAGTTCACATCCATAATTTCTTTATTCAGTGAATGTTGAGCCTTTCCTCAGTATCAGACGCTGTTTGTTCTAGATTCTGGTGATTCAGAGTTGAGTAAGATACAGCTTATGCCTCAAAGAGCTCACAGTTTATTATGAGAGAAGACAAGTAAAAAGACAACTAAAGTAAAGCACAATAAGTTTCATCATAAAGATATCCATCTGATGTTCTTTGAGATCATACTTGAAATGAATCTTAAAGGATGAGTAGGAATTCAGCAGTTAGAAAGGCCTTCCAGGGAAGCGCCTTCCTGGGAAAGGGGACAGAGAAATGAGAATGTGATGCTTTGAGAGAACAAGTGTTTGATAAGCCTGGATCATTATGTGTGTGTGCAGGAAGTAAGAGATGGAAGGTGTGGGGTTGGTGTGGGAGGAAGCAGACAAGGGCTAGATCTTCAGAGTCCTCATAAACCACAATAAGGAACTTGGACTGTATCTTTCATGTGCTGGGAGAACAACTGAGGGCTTTTAACCAGAGCAGAGGAATGACGATGAGAGGCATGTTTTGAATGAGCCACATGGAGAATGGATTTTAGGGGGAAGTGGAAGGAGCTAAGCTCAAGACATTGAGACCAGTTGTAAGACTTTTTTAATAATACAGAGAAGAGCTGCCAGGACTAGACGACTGACCTTCAAGTCTTGATTAAGTGGATCTGGAAAAATGTCTCCTTTTACTCACAGACCCTAGCATACATCGTTGATGAGTTCTGTACTGGTGGAGGTCAGGACAAAACATTGTAGATGTTTATTCTACAATTTATTCTAACCCTAACGTACATACTTGCATACATATTTAGAGATATGTAAAGGCACCCTTAAACTTGTGACAATTGATGGTATAGTCATACCATAGCTGCCAAATTATGTTGGAGAAGAATATGTAATGACATGGAAACATAGTCATAAAATCATATATGAAAAACTTATTGTTAAAAAGCATGTGAAGTATGATTCCATTTTCATTTGTGTTTATACATGAGAAGAAACTGTTTTAAAGGGTACAAAATTGACATAAGTGATTACTTCTAGAGTGGTAAATGAGATGGGCCTGTGGGCAGAAACTTTACTGGCACTGTTCAAAATGTTTATAGAATATGATCAGGTATTACATGTATACTTAAATATAAATAATATTTTCTATTTGAAGAGGGAATAAAACAAGGAAAAGACTAAGTGTATATAAACCATAATGTCAAGAGTAGTTATATTTGGAGGTGAGATTTGGGTTACTTTTTATTTTCTTTTTGCTTTTCTCTACTTCCTGAATTTATAATTGTGCATTCCTGTTGCCTTGGTAACGCAAAGAAACCATTGTAAATTATGAAGCTTGAATTATAACCCTCATATAAAAGTATAAACTATATTCAACACATAGCAGTCACTCAGTTAATATCAACTCAACATTTGTGCTAAATTACCTGCAAAAGACAGTGTAGAAAATCACTGTGTCCTGGAAAGTCTATCCCCATTAGTGAGCTTAAAGCTACTGCAGGGAAAATGGTATTGACTTACCTTAAGTCAAAAAGAAGGAAAGTCATCACAGTTTATAGAGAATCCAAGAATCAGAGTTGGAATTAGCATCCCTCATGCAAAAGTGCCTGTGGGCTAAACTTACCCACTCCCAGTGGAGAGGGAGATTTCAGGCCAGCAGAGTCATAGCTACTTAATTTTGAAATCATTCATCTTCCCCCAGACTCTGATTCTGTGTTCACCAAGCAAGCAACTTTCTGATTATAATTTGGCTTTCTATGTGAAACTCCCTCTAAGGAGACCATGAGACTGGGCCCTTTATTTTGACTGTAAATGGAGACCTGACATAAGTCCCCCTTAGTTTTGCAAGTGTATGTCTGTCTCTGAGAGGCTGAGAAAGTTATCAAATTAAAACTGCAGACCAGATCTAGAAGGTGGTGAATTCACCCAGGTAACATGTCCTAGGACTCCCTTCGGTAACCTCTCACCTTACTTTGCCCTGGTGAAACCCACCTCCACATGGGCTGCCCACAACGTAAAATGTGAATTCCCAGTTAGAAATTCTACACTTTTGCATCACCAGTGACTTTTAGCCTGACTCTCAGAGTTTTAAAATATAAGCTTGGGGCTTCCCTGGTGGCGCAGTGGTTGAGAGTCCGCCTGCCAATGCAGGGGACACGGGTTCGTGCCCTGGTCCGGGAAGATCCCACATGCCGCAGAGCGGCTAGGCCCGTGAGCCATGGCCGCTGAGCCTGCGCATCCAGAGCCTGTGCTCCGCAACAGGAGAGGCCACAACAGTGAGAGGCCCGCGTACAGCAAAAAAATTTATATAAGCTTGTATTCGATAGCTCATTAGAAGCTTTCTTCAGCCTTCTGTTAACTACAAGTTCTATTAATTATTGAAACCAGTAAAACTTGAGTAGTGTTTAATTGTATATTTTGCTCTGGCTAAAAAAATCTCTGCAGAATATGTGTGAAATATTTTGGCACAATTATACAACAGTACTGTTATTTGCTAAAAACATTGTCAACCTCACAAAATAATAATGGGACATATACATATACTTAGGTGCAAACACGAGTCAAATATGTACATATGGAAAAATATATATATATATATCTTCAAATATTAATTAATCTTTATTATTTCTGTTTAATAGTAATGTAGAATTTTGTTCAGAGCTGGCCTGGGTCCTAGTAGTGTCTCACTCATACAGAGATTTAATCACGCATTGTCTATACGGTGGATAGGATTCATAAATGAGACTCAGGCACAGAAGTGGTAACACACATGGATTTGAAGGGAATATGCTAGATAATTTTGATGAATGAGAACCGAGGAGTTTTCGGTGGAGTTAGAGAGAGGGGTAGGTCTCAGTCAGAGAAGACTTTGAATATCAAACTGAGGCTACTGACAATCTTAGTTTAGCTATTCTGAGCCCTGACGAGCCAGTGAAGGACCTGAGCAAGTTTGCATTTGTTCAGAGAGCCCAGATGGATATGAAAGCAGCATATGGGATCCATAGGGAATGAGCAGACGTTAGGGAACTACATTAGGCAACTATTGTGATTTGTTCACTAGTTTCTGAATTCTAGACCAATATTCTTCAAAATGTTCTCCTTGGACAGTCTGCAAGGAGTAATCTGAGTTACTAGTTGAAAATACAAATTCCTCAACCTAGTGAATAGGTCTTTTTCACACATGACCAGATGATTTGATTATATGGGCAACTGTTAGAGAGTCCCTGATCTAGGTTAATGTAAATTTTATATAAGAAATGTTTCTAGGGCTTCCCTGGTGGCGCAGTGGTTGAGAGTCCGCCTGCCGATGCAGGGGCCACGGGTTCGTGCCCCGGTCTGGGAGGATCCCACATGCCGCGGGGCGGCTAGGCCCGTGAGCCATGGCCGCTGAGCCTGCGCGTCCGGAGCCTGTGCTCCGCAACGGGAGAGGCCACAACAGTGAAAGGCCCGCGTACCGCAAAAAAAAAAAAAAAAGAAAAGAAAAGAAAAGAAATGTTTCTAGAGAGTAAAGCAGGGTCTTTGAAGAATGCCATTTTTGAGGTTAAACAGTTGGGGTTTTGAACTTAGTTTTAGGAATACCACCAGAATGTAGGTCCCTCGAGGGCATGGCTTTCTGTCTGTTTTGTTTGCTGATATATCTTAAGTGCTTAGAACAATTTCTGGTATATAGTATGTGCTTAAGAAATATTTGTTCAGTGAATACATAATGACTAATAAGAACTTGGATTTTCAAGTCAACCATAGTGAAATTCCAGCTTATTTAGCCTCTCTGAGCCTTGGTATGCAAGATTTTGATATTGATACCTGAATCACAGATTTAATATAAAAATTAAATTAAATAACAGCCGGAGAGCATTTAGCAGAATGCTTGGCACAGAGTAAGTCCTCCTTTAGCACATCATCAATATTTAATATTAACACAGTGATATATGCTATAGTGACACTCTACAGGGCATTTTTTGTTTAGAGATCAATACTTGTAATAAAATAAACCCATCCTCCTTTTGTGGATCCTACATTATCAGCAAACCATATGAGTTTAAGTATGCCATAGTAAAATAAACATCAAGCACACAAGCCACAGAGAATTTTACCTATATGTAATTTGATGTCCTTCCTTCCTTCCTTCCTTCCTTTCTTCCTTCTTTCCTTCATTCTCTTCACCCCCACCCCAACCCCTTCTCTCTCTTTCTTTCTTTTTAGGGAGCTTTGGTCTTATACCAGTTTGTTGGAAGGGCTGAATTCAGAGAAGGGAGAAACTGATGAACAAGGCAAACATTCAGCAAACCAGTCTTCTGGGTTCTGTTACTCTGTTGAATGGCTTATCTTTCTTTTTTTTTTAACTTCAGGTTGTATTTAAAGGGTCACACTGGGACAGCAGGAAAACAGAGCAGCCTGATCTTACACGGTGCTGATTTCAGCACTAAAGATGCTGATAATGACAACTGCATGTGCAAATGTGCCCTCATGCTAACAGGAGGTAAGTCCTACAGGGCCTTTCTCTGAGTTATGTCTCATTGGTTTGAGGCTTGAGGTTTCTTATCTATGAGAAAAGACTATGATCTTCTGGTCAGGAAACTTAAGAGCAAGTCCCTAGAGATCATTTTGTTCTGCCCACTAATTTACCATATGTTCTTGTGCAAGACATTGCTAGCGTATTTAGAAGTTTGCCTCCTCCCCCAGCATTTATGGTGGGGGTGTGCTAAGCTTGGTTCTGAATAAATTCTTGAACCTCTTAAAGTCCCAGTTGTTCTGCCTTCTAAATACTCATAGTGATACCCATAGTGGAATGAACAGCAATTTGAGGATTCAGCATACAGAAAAAACAAAAACCCAAAATTTCTTACAAAATGCTTTACAACTGTATAATAGAGTTCATTGACCATTCTGTTGAAATGGAGTAAGAAAAATAAAGAGGTGTAGCTAGATATAAAGTTATACAATTCAGAATAGCTATACCAGGGCTTTACATTATAAGGTATTGACCTCTGCAAGACATTTGAGCTGGTATAGGAGATACCAGATACCATTAAATAATATTGTATCACTGAGTAAGAAAGTTAATCCTTTTGCACTCTTTAAGTACTTTTCTAGGCTTCTGATTGTGTCAAAGAGGAATTCTCAGTTTAGTACTAGCTTATCTATAATACTTCTTTAGCACTTACTCAATAATTACCTTTCGTAGCAAAGAAAGAACAAACTCCTCAGCCTCAGCTGAAGGGCTTTGGTTAGGCAATGGCACCTACCTAGAATTAAATAAAATGATTTTGTTTTAATTTTATTGAGTGTTATGTCTACTTTTATTATAGTAAGTGGTACTGATTTCCTCTTTAAAGGAATGATATAAACTTCATTTTAAAAAGGATTCACAAATATTTGATATTTAACTAATTAAAGAAAAATATTAAATATTAATAAAAGTTGTAAATGGTCATGGCAAAAACCGAATAAGTTGATAAATGACTAATTGAAGTCTAACACTGAACTAAAACCTGATGGCAAATGATGTAGCTCAAAAATGTTACAGGCAAAAAAGGAGTTGGCACCAAATAAAATTGTAAAGGAAACTTTTTTTTCAGTGTTTGTCTTCTAACAGTTTTAGTGTTGTTTCCTTCTCTTTTTTTTTTTTTTTTTTTTTTCTTGCGTTACGCGGGCCTCTCCCTGCTGCGGCCTCTCCCATTTGCGGAGCACAGGCTCCGGACGCGCAGGCCCAGCGGCCATGGCTCACGGGCCCAGCCGCTCCGCGGCATGTGGGATCCTCCCGAAACGGGGCACGAACCCGCATCTCCTGCATCGGCAGGCGGACTCTCAAGCACTGCGCCACCAGGGAAGCCCCTGTTTCCTTCTCTTAATGGAATAGTAATCATTCCCACCTTCAACTGTTCTAATTCTCTCTCTGTGTTACCCTACAACAAAACATGTTTTCATGCTAATAAGGAAAAAACTCTTTAAATCTAAAATTTTACTTCTCCAAATATGATATTACTATCATTATTATTACATATTATTACCTGTTACTGAATATGTTATACTATCTTCCTTGAATTCCAAACCAACTCTGTGAGATAAGGAGAAAAACTCAAATCTCCATTTTGTACACAAGGAAAACAAAATTAAGTAGATGTTCACCATTTTATCCTTAACATCTAGCTCAGTAGATTGTGGCACATAGGATCTCAATAAAATATGTGGTGCATGAGTGAATGAGTAACCATCTTGGAACCCTTGAAGTCACTTTCAAATTTTGAAACCAGTGAAATGAATCATAAGGTTGACATTTTTCTTATCAATTAACAGAGCGTGGAAGAGTATAGAGGGAAAGTTTTGGAGAACTCTTTCCACCTTCATCCCCATTCCCGGTCCCTCCATTACTACCACTACCAAATCACATTCCATATTGATTCCCATCCACTCCACTTATAGTAACATCTTTTCAACGTGAAACCAGCCCTAGTATTACCAAAGCCAGCCTGTTATGATTCTGCCTCTGTCATATCCTTCTCCTTAAGCTTTAAACATGCCATTTTGGCATCACATTCAACCTCATCCAATAGTTAAAAAGTCTTCTATATGCAATTGTATGGCCCCCTCCCCCGAAACAGTTGTTAAAACTTAGCATATTTTTTTACATGGTACCCACAGGTTAGGTTTTGAACTTTTTTCCTGAAAGAAAATATTTCTTTTCATTACCTCCATGATCCCATAAATGAAACTGTCAGCAACTTTATATAAAGACAGAAGGACTTTGATTGTCCAGTTTTCTGCCTATTTTAATATAGAAGTACACTTCATTTTATCCATGTCTGTTTTTACAGATAATTTTTCTTACCAAATAAATACAACACATGAAAGACCAACAGTAAAATCTTTCAAATGTTTACTTAGAATAGTGTTCCAATCTGCTCATATTCCTGTCATAATTATGAAAATATAGAGCAAAGCAAAGAGGAAACTGCATCTCTTGGTTGTTGATGAGAAAACTTCATTGCTCAGGTTTGTGATTTTATTTCTGCTTCAAATGATTGAACTTTGTCATGTTCCTTCATCCATAATCATTCTTGGACCTGCTTCTTAGCCACCATTAAACACATATATTGGGGAGAAAAAATTTCCACTTATTGCTTGGGCTGGAATAGTCTAAGTAAATGTGTTTTCGTAATAAATGCCATTACCCTATCAAATATCCTTTTGAAAGAATCCAGGTCTTCCAAATCTATTCACTCTGCAAAACTAATACGTGGAATTTAGATAGCTAAGAACTGGAGAACATAAGGATGAATGTCAATGACAGTCCAGGTAACTTGAGTATTATCTGGAAATTATGTCCTACTTAGCTACTCTCCCCCACCACTATTTATTCTCTGTCATAGTTCCCCTTAGAACCATTTTCTCTGATTTTTCCTCTTTTTTTAAAAAATAGTCTCTTTTAAGCAGAGAGATTTCATACTCCTTGAAACTAATAATTCTTAGTTGTCTGTCATCATCAATTAAAGCTTTGTTTTATCTTGTTTATTTATATATTTTCCATTGTTTCTTCTAAAAGGAATTAAGGATAAAGTAAGATTTATTGCCTGCTTAACTGTCCTAAATAGTTCTCTTCAAGTACATGGAGGGATTTTTGTTGGAGAATGTGGTATCATTGTTACCCTTATCTGTCAAAGACTGAAAAACAGGAGATAGGCATAATTGAAAGCAGAAGGTATTTCAGCTAGACATAAGGTAGAACATTTTGGCCTTTCTTCCTTCTTTCCTAACATCCTAACTTCTTAACTTCCTTCTATCAACGTAACATATTTTGAATGAGTAAACTTGTTAAGAGTCAACAACTATGAGAAAAATGAGCTAGACAGAATAGAGCTTGCATCTATTGAGGAAGACCATCAGCAAAAAGCGAACAATAAATAACACAATTTCAAGTCATAACAAGTTCTAGGGACAAAATATAACAGGTGACAGAATTATTGAAGGAAGGGGAAAGTGACTTTAGATGGAGTGTCCAGGGATCAAAGGCTGGAGTGAGTTGCCAGGAAGGACTGTGCATGTCTAGTTATGAACACCTTAAGAAGAGAATAGAAAGGTATTTATCTGAAAGAGTTTACATATGCCCATCCCAATAGTTGTGGGTCTAGATAAGATTGTCTCTCACATTTTCTTCTGGTTCTATGATTTTATTATTCCGTGTACTCATTGTGGCTACAGTAGAGAAAAACAGGTAACATTATTTTTCAGTGCATGGGTTGTAGTTCATAGTAAATTGTTAGTGGAAAGGAGGTATTATCGGACTTAAAAAGCGTATTTGCATCAATAGAAACAGACACCACAATGTTTTATACCTCCTTCCCCAGAAGGATATGTACTTATTTCTACCTTACCAGAAATTCTTCCATCCAATTTAAATATTGAATAATTTTTGTTTCATTACACATTTCTTATGGGACCAGACCATATATTTCAAGATCAAAATTGCCACACACATTTTCTATGGAACTGACATCTTAATTAATCATTAGTGATGATTTGTCAGCATACATTTATAAGCCAGAAATATCTGTGTTCTGTGATTCATTGACCTCAAGAAAATTTGTAAGTTTTCTCCTTAAGTTTCCCCCTTTATATAGGATATTATGACAAATCTATATATTTCAGTATATAGTATAGTGTAGTTCAGTATAGTGGGAGGGATAAATTTAAGAGGTGATTATAGGAAATATTTTCTTAGTCCCACAGGACTAAGAAAATATTTTCTTAGTCCCACAGGAGAGCCCTTCTTGTGCCCTCCTGAGCCCAAAGAAAGGAATCAGTTTCATTAAAAACCTAATGTTTTCTCTATTATTTAACATTTAGAAAATGAAAATGTAATATCATTCAATTCATGCTTTTGTTTGTATGGATTTGTTGTATATAAACATAAATATGCAGAAAAATCTATGACTCTAAAATTATGAAAATTAAAACCTTTTCTCATTAGATTGTCACAATCAAAACAAACTTCACATTCAAAGAAAATATGGTCTTTTGTACCAATTCAAAATACATTTTTCTAAAAGTCTGTTAGTAACTACAATTACTAAAGGTTGCCAACCAAAAATTAAACAAACAAACAAAAAACCCTAACAAAACATGGTATTGTTTTACATTCTTTTCCTCACCTTTTCTTTCAACACAGTTTTCTTATTTGGTATATAATATAAAATCTATGTAAAAATGTGACCTAACCTTCTGCAGAAAGAATCTGTTGTGGTAAAAACTCCAGTCTCTTTTCCCACGCATAAACTATGTCGCCAACAGACAAGACTTTGCTAAAGCTAACAAAGGATATTCTCAGTTCAATTCTAAAGGACGGGATAAAGCCATACCCATAAGTTCTTAGTACACCCTGGGACTTACCAGATGCTAGCAGTAGTGTTGATAAATACTTGCCTTGCCTGCTGTATAACCTTGAAGAAGACAAAGAAAACGAAAGAAATTAACAGCCTCTCTAACTGGTTGAAGTGACAAGATCTTTGGGAAAATACAATCATCTTAGAGTTTTTGATAACCCAGGAAGGATGTGCTAACCATTGTCAGATAACTGGCATTCCCTGGGTTTTAAGGCAAAAATGTTGAGAGAAAAGATCCATATGGATAGTTTAAGGTTGACCACAGAAATCTACATTGCAGTACTTTATTTCAAAGCAATTTCTTATTTAGTACATAATCTCTAAGCCTATTCCACAACAATGTACAGTTCTTGAAGTCAGGGACATCATGCTCTGCACCACTGTATCCTCAGTGCCTAGCACAGTGCCTGGCACATAGGATGTGCTTGATAAATATTGATTAAATGAATGAATTTGCTATCAGAGACTCTGAAAGGACATTGTAAAATCACAAATGATCCTGGTGAGAAGACGTAGAAATAAATCAATGTGAGTATGCATGTGACTTTTTTGTGAACTTAGATTTAAAATGCCTAAGTATGTATATATGAATTTGCATGCACAAACATGGAACAAAGGGATGAATATTGAAGACTGGGACTGAATTTTAAGAATAACCAAACCCCAGAAGACTAAACTCCAAATTGGAAAACTTCGAGTGTTAGGTTTGTAACTTTCAAATAAATTTGAACAGCCTAAGTGCAAAATTTAGGACTATACTCCTTTTTTGTGGGAGGAAGTTTTCACTTATTGGAAAAAGAACAAATAATATCGTAAAATATCTTTTAAAAGATCAGTTTGGAAAAAGGTGAATCAGAACTGATAGGCCTGTAGCGCCAGGCTGCCACCAAAGGTTAATAATTGGTAGTGGATGAGAAATAACCAATTTTGTTTATATTTTACTCTAATAATAAATAATACAGTGAATATCTATTGCACTCTTAGTGTGTAACACTCAGTTCTTCATTACCATTAATGACATATTTAATAACTTATATGACACTTCCATAAATCCTTTGAAATAGAGATCTTTGGCAAGAATTGAGATACGGAAGAGTTAGATAAGTTGGCTAAGGTCACAGAATTAATGTCAGAAGTAGGATTTGAACTCGACCTCCAGATAAGCCATTACCTTATCCACTCCTTCTGCTGCCACTCTTAAAAGGAATGGCATTCAAAGACAAGAATTTAGCTCTGTTTTACTGTTTGCAGCACATTTTCACAAGGGTTTCCTCATTTAAACGTGGTTAAAAGTAAAGTGAAGTTCAAGGGAGGAAAGAGGCAGTAAGAGAATACCTAAAGGATTTAAATGAATTCAAGATTATCAGCCAGGATAAACAACTTTTAATCTGTGGAGCAAAAAGAAGAGAAAGGAAAAAAAGCCAAGTGCTAGACTCGAAGGGGATGTAGAATGAAATGACAGAAGGAATGCAGACCTCTGGAAAGGTCCTTTGCCTCCCGCACACAAGAGCATGCAGCTGCTCCTTGAGGCTAGTTATTGGTAGGGCCGAATTTGTACACGTGAACTCAGCGAGTGATTTTCATGATGATCCCATTGATAACTATGGCATCAATCAGTTCTTTTCAGCCTCATCCTTAGTCACTAACTAGTCATCCTTTATCGCTATAACTTAGTCATTCATCCTTTATCACTATCAAAGAGGAAAATTCTTATTCTCTGTGCAGGTTCTTTTGCTTATTGCTGATTGGAATGCGTGCATTGAAAATGAGTGAAAGAAATCCATAACCACAGATATATCTTTTTATTTTGCTGTACTTTTTACCTTAGAAAAGAAGTGTTGAGAGACATTTTGTTTAGGATCAGAAGAGTTTGAGTTAGGTTTCCTGACTTTCAAATAAATTTGAACTTCCTGAGTACAGAGTTTAGAATCAAGTTCATGTTTTCTGGGCAAAGTTTCATTTATTGGTGGTAAAATGTGAATTTTCTGCTTCAAAGATAAAAGACTCAAATGATTTTTAAAGGCCTGGGAAGCCCGAGATAGTTATTACAAAACTAAATTTTAATGAGTTAAGTGTAAATGGATTAGAAACATGCATCTCAGATTTCTTATTAAAATATACATGAAGTTACAGGTTATAAAGAAAAATGCTTGGCAAAGTAAATCTCAGCAATTGCCAATCTTAAAACATTTAAGACATTTTATCAGTTGTCCCAACAGCAGATGGAAGCTGCTGCTTTCTTCCATCTTTGCTTGCATCACTGAGTTCTTTTAAGCTTAAAGTGCCTCTTCTAGATTAACTCCTTTTAGATATTCCTCATCTGTTATTCCCAGGCACTTATAGAACAAAGTACAAAGTTAATATTTCCCCAGGATTGTAGAAGATATATAATTCAGCTGTTTGGTATCTTATCAGAGAGGGACTGTAACCCAGGCATACACTCCTCTATATGTTCACAAGGACACCTTCAATCTGTGAAAACTTGCATATGTTCTGAGTACCCATGAGTACATACGATCATTAATGAATGCCTAAGGGTACCTGTGAGTAACCAGGAGTCTGCTGTACTTTTTGCCTGCTTTCTATAAATATACTTTAAAACCACATCTTTTCAGGATTTATGTTTAAAAGATCTGGTCATGCTTAATTTTTTCAAAGAGAGGTAGAAAGTGGACAAACTGAAATATTTGATACAAAGATGTTCCTTGTTGTTCCTTGTCAGAGAAAACAGAGAATACTTACTTGCACAGAAATAACCTTTTTTGCGACCTTGAAGTTCAGAGTATTTAATAAAGGACAGTACAGCTGAAATTGTCATGAGAAATAATTGCCCTTTCATTTCATTTTCTGCCATCTTAATTCATCATTTTTATTATTGTCTATTGCTCTCTGATAATCCAGAGTGTGCATGGCACACTGGTCTTAAGATAAAGAGATAAACACCTTGACCTCTTTGATTTCCACATGAAATAAAAACAAATCATTGAAAACAAAACCCATAGTAGGTACTTAAATGCACGTGTCTTTACAATGCAAGCATTGAACAACTGTACTCATTTGAGTGCAAATTATTTTTGTATTTCTCTAATTAACCCTACCAAGCAAATAAGGAAATATGTTGGCGCTAATGACCTGGTCTTCATTATTAAATCATTATGATGCACCGATAAGATCTAATCCTTTTTATTTCTGCTCTAATGTTTCTGCCTGCTTCCTAGATAACTTACAAAAGAGCACTTAGATAGGATTTTATAGGCTTTAATAGTGCACCATCTTACATGATCCTTGCAGCTGTGCTGTGAAAATGGTTGATTAGACATTTATAATCCACATCTTAGGAATGAGGACGTAAGTGACTGTGTGACGTTGGAAAAGTTCCTTAAACTACCTGAGCATCAGTGTCTTCACTTTAGTACTTCCCACACCATGTAGGGCTGTTTGGGTAATAAAATGAGAAAATTCATATAAATATTTTAGCAGAGTCCCTGACACATATTAACTGTTCAGTAAATATCAAATATTATATATACTGTTGCCTGAGATCCCTTAGTTATTAATTGGTGAAGTGCGCATCAAAGTCGAGGTCTTCTAATTTCTGGTCTGGTACTCTAGGTTCCCCGTTGCCCACAGGAATATTTCTAGAAATACAATAAAAACCTCCATGTTCTTGACCCTCTTTATTTTACTAGCCCTGAATTCTCCAATCCCTTATCCACTGGCATTCCAGCCAAGCCAAGCTGCTGGCAGGCACTCTCTCCAGCTCTTCCAGAGTACACAATGTCTTTAGAAATCTCTTTCTGTCCAGTGAACTCACACCGATCCTTCAGCATCCAGCTCAAGTGATGAGTACACCTTATGGACCAACAAACAGGGCATTCTGCCTCTGTTCCTAAGATTTTCTTCATCTCGGTTCAACAGCCATTATCTCATTTTTCAACAGTTTGTTGTTTCCCTCCTATACAAAATTGTGTACTCCTTGAAGTCAGGAATTTTGTTTTACTCAACTCTGACCCCTATGTCTGTCCATTGGTTAGTATTTGTTGAATTGATTCTAGCTTCAATTTTCTCCCCTTCATCATGCTGCCGCATATGCTCAGGGTAGCTTTGGCAGACCACAGTTACAGAGTGAGGGCTCTAAATAATATTCGATTAAACATTTAACCTGTCAGATCTGGTTCCCCTGGTTAAATATTGGTTCCCATTCCTAGAGAATGTTCCACTTGTTCACCTGATGATAGACAAGTAGCCTGGATAAACTATAAGTTTTTCCACATTGTTCAACTTTCCACCAAGATTGCCATTTCTCCACCTTCATTCCCTGCAAGTCTCCCTCTTGTTCACTATATACCAACTACACTGATGTTCTTTTAGTCCCTAAACACTAAGCTCCCTTTCTTCCTCATGGCGTTGACATGTGCCATGTTCTGCTTAGAAGAGTCTTTCCCCATCTTCACATGACTGTTTCCTCATCCATCAGGTCTCATTAAATATCAACTTCTTCCATGAACATGAAAAGTCAAGTAAGTCTCCTGTTAATGCTCTGTCATAGTCGCTGATTCTGAGTGCCCCCCCCTTCCCCGCCTATCGTCCTTCTCCTCCTGCCCCTCCACTTCCCCCTCCCCCTCTCTTCTTCTTCCTTTTCTCCATCATCACAGTCATGATTTGTAGGTATTTTATTTATTTGCTACTTTGTTTTGTCTGTTTCTCACATTGGGAGTAAGCTCCACTAGGGTAAGGCCCACATCTGTCTCGTTGAGTGTTGTATGACAACAATTCATGATAATTACAAACTGGATGAGTAAAGAAAGAAAAAATGAATACAGTATATTCAGGTGTCTCTATATATATGCAGGTGTCTATCAAATATAGCTTTTTTAGTAAACTAGACTAATTCAGACCATAGCGGCTTTATAAGGAGAAACAGTCAATCTGTCAATACGCCTGTAGTCCCTTCCAGTCATCTGTCAAGCACACTCTGTTAGATGCAGCACTAAGTATAGGGAATATAGACCATGCCTTTTCATTGCTCTTAGGATAGTGAACAAAAGACTATGTGATTTGGTCTTCAGACCATCTCAGCTTCAGGCTACTGTTTCTCTTGTTAACTTTGACCCAGCCATCTGGTCTTCTTTCAACATCTCCAAAATGCCATTGTTCTTACCATAGACATTACCCCACTTTACTCATTAGAAAATGTACATAAGATAAATTTATCCTATTCCCTCATGTGCCCCTGTTGTTTCTTGTCTCTTTCCTAAGCTCATCAAAAGTTTCCCAATGAATGTATCCTTCAGCCTGTGCCCTTCATTGCCAGGTTTCTGTTCCAACAGACCTCTGCCTTCCCACACTCTTCCAGAACTCTTATGGCTTTCTATAAACCAAACAAAACCACACGCTTTTACCCTGAGTATCCTAATGTAACTTGGAAGATCATTCTATGATTTGTAATAGTTCTCGACAGCAGAGTAACTGTGTTTGCTTTAGAGACCATGGTGGATATTTGAAAGACTATGAAAGGCTCATTAACATGATGGAGGAGTGCCTCAAGAAGGTCATAGAAAAGGAGGAGAAAGTTAAAATACCGAAGCAATTAAGTTGAGTTTCATTTTCTCCTTTGAGAGTCTTATGGGTAAATAAATTCCCTAATATTAGAAAGCCTTTTGTGATATAAATAGCATATTTTTACTAGTTATACTTACCAAAAAATTTTAAAGGAATTAATCTTAAGAAGAAAAAGGTGAAATTTTACAGTTTTCTCCTTCCTTGCCAAATAAGAACTTGCTTGTCCCTCATGTTTTGACTGCATTAATATCTGTGCTATTTGCATACAGTTGGTAAAACATTTAATATAGTGTCTTTCCAAATTCATTGACATACCTTACTTTTTCCTAGGATGAATTAGCGATTGATACAGCTTGTTAGGCCTCTAGTATGACTTTATAAACAAACCCAGCTGTATTCATCCTCCAAAATTGAAAAATGAGAACTAGCTTTTCTCCATTTAACTTTTTCTAAAGTTTCTGCAAGATGATGCTCGTGTTACAGTTAAACATCAGCTGTACAGCTTTCTCTTTCTTTAGCTATTAGTCCCTTAGGTATAACCCTGTAATCAAAGGGAGGTCAACTATATCCAAATACAAATATGCCAGAATGTCTCTGGCATAAATCTCTCCCTAAAGATTTCAGCAGTGTTACTTCAGAAGAGGGAGAAAAAGTATTATGTTTTATCTAAAAATCTAAGAACTTAATTCATTTAAAAAATAAAGTACTGAGTTATCCTTGCAGAGAGCTGTGTGAGCATAGGATCTCTACGTTACTCATCGTTTTTCTTTTTACTACATTTAGAAAGAACTTGAACAATCACAGAAAAAAAATACTGCTATATAGGAACTATATGGCTACTATTGATGAACACTTCCCATAGTGCTATAAGCTACAGAGAGGGCACAGCAGTTCAAATTCATAGTCATTTTCTGGTATCCAGTTAATTTCAGAAGCAGCTGAGGGCCAATTCTTGGCAAAATTATGAAGTAGATGGAGAACATTTCTTTGTATTTAGATGCCAGTTGTCTAAGCTTCTGAACTTTATTGCTAATAATTAATTGTTCTGTTCCCAATAACAGGCTTCAGGTAGAATGCCTCTTAAGGGTTTCATTCTCCTTGCCCTTTGTATGAATCCAGGCCTGACTATAGCGTATCTTGAAGCCCAGATGCTTCCCATCATTACACTGGGAATTGAGTCCCAATGGAGTGACACTGAAAGCTGATTTTCATGAAAGCATTCCTCTTTCTGATTGTTTGTACACTGTCTAAATTGGATGCCATTTAAAACAATTTCACTACCAATAAGATATTTATTGAATGCCTCCTTATGATTATTTGCAAATAATCATAAGTATGAATAAGTTTCCCCTCAGTTAATGGCCTTAATTTCCAAATGTTCAGTTTACTTATGTAACTGTTTCATCTCCTTCTTCTCTCTTTCATTGTTAACTAATTTTTCAGGCTGGTGGTTTGATGCTTGTGGCCCATCCAATCTAAATGGAATGTTTTATACAGCGGGGCAGAACCACGGAAAACTGAATGGAATAAAGTGGCATTACTTCAAAGGGCCCAGTTACTCCTTACGTTCCACAACTATGATGATTCGACCTTTGGACTTTTGAAGGCACAATGTCAAAAGCAATTTAAAAGGCCACCAAGAAATCTGGAGAAGCCACCAGATGAGAAACTGCTTGGAAACTTCTGAAGCAAACAATATTGTCTCCCTTCCAGCAGCAAGTAGCAGTTATGTGAAGTCACCAAGGTTCTTGACTGTGAATTTGGAACCTTTTGATTTCACAGAAGCCTCTCCTTGGGGTGACTGTGTTCATATGGCTTGACTACAGAGAATGCCACTCACTGTCATGCTTTAAAAAGGGAAGAAACTGTTCAGCTCGCTGTGCTTCAAACTACTACTGGATCTTATTACAGAACTATAATAACCAGATGATAAATATGGTTTATTTCACGTAAAACCGAAGAAAAAGAAGATGAACAACAACAACAAAAAGAGTATACGTGAAGAATAAAAACAGGCCTGCCATAATCCTTTGGGAAAGATGTGTTGCACCAGTGAAATGGTGTTATTTCTCTGCAAACCTACTAACAATAAGTTTGTACTGTTGCACAATTTTAATAAAAGTTTAGGAAGAACAGCATTGTCCTCTGAGTTGGTTAAATGGATTTCAGAAGCCTAATTCCTAAATCATACTTACTAGTTGATTTCAGTTAACCCGTCTTCAAATTTAAATTCCATTTTGGTAAACTATAAAGAATTATAGTGCCTAAAGAATAGCAGTGTGAGGTAGAAAAGCACTCCATTTCTCTTTGATTTTTTTGGTACAGTTTTCAGAAAAAATGGACATAATCAAGTATGGACATATAAGGTGAAAAATGATCTCCCCCATGCTACAGATTGCATTTACTTTAAAAACTGACTGATATATAAATATATTTATAGCCTGAGTAAAGTTTAAAGAATGTGAAATATATCATCAAGCCCTTAAAATAATATACATGCATTTAATATTTCCTTTGATATTATACATGAAAGCAGTATTTTAGAGTGTATTAAGTTGAAATAAAACCAAGTAAACTGGAACAGCTCATTTTACAGTATCTTCTTGCATGTGTACACTTGTGTAACTTTATTATTTTTAAAATCATTACCTTCAATTCTTCACCCTATTTCATGCTAATTTAATTTTTGCTAATTAACTGAAACTTGCTTTTCAGATTCACCCTGTTCCAGTTTCTATAAAAGACATACTCTGAAGTCTATGAAAAATGAAAGAAGAATTATAAATATCATTGTACATAGCCTGTTTATATCCATAGTAAACCTAATAGCTGTTTAATCTGGAATATGCAGCATTGTCCACAGTTGATGCAAATAAACACACTTCCAAAAAAATCTACTATACCACTTTATGAAATATGTTATTTCTTCATATTTTTCTCCCTTGGACCCTGTTTTCTTAGGCAATTTCTGATGTTAATACATTATCATTAGGGAAGAAAATTGGCAAACTTTGTATTATACATTAAGGAAAACACATGCACAAAAAAGAAAATTAATCATAGTCACTTGACTAAGAAAATTCTAATTACTAGCTGCTATAAATCTCTTAATGAAAATATTCCTATGGGATAATCTATTTTTTTTTTTTTTTTTTGCGGTGCGCGGGCCTCTCACTGTTGTGGCCTCTCCCGTTGCGGAGCACAGGCTCCGGAAGCGCAGGCCCAGCGGCCATAGCTCACGGGCCCAACCGCTCCGCGGCACGTGGGATCTTCCCGAACCGCGGATCTTCCCGGACCGGGGCACGAACCCGCGTCCCCTGCATCGGCAGGCGGACTCGCAACCACTGCGCCACCAGGGAAGCCCTGGGATAATCTATTTTAAGTGAATTTGGGGCACAGATTTTTGTGGGAATTTGAAGTTACTACAATATTTTATCAGGAAGTGCTTTCTGCCTCTAAGTGTCCAAGGTTACAAGAGTGAACAGTTTTTATCAAAACATGAGGTGTACTATGAGATAAGAAAATTGAAATCCATATTGGGCCTCCTTTCTTAAAAAAAATTTTTATCAGGGCAACAATACCAATTTTAGACCTGGTGACTTGATCTATTGTGCCTTTGTGGCTTTCCTCCATGTGAGAAAATAAAGCTACTCACATTTTTAAGAAATTATTTTTTAAAGTTTACCATCAAGTGTTTATACCTTTTGTGTGTGTGTACAAACCTGTTTTGCCTTACAAGTGATACTCGCAGGTATACCACAGTTTTTCTGTTCTTGGAGACTCCTTCATAGCAGCGTTTAGCCTCTCCCTCCAAAAACCTTCTTGTTTGTTTTCATTTAAGTGAATGAAAGTGAGTGTTTTGTTTTGTGTGTTCCTACAGATTTTTTTTTTACCGGTCTTTTGATAAGTAATACTATTTCCCAACTCATAATACAAAAATAAAAGGAAATTATGAAAAAAGAAAGAAAGCATGATATTTACTGTTTTGTTACCTGGGTTTGAAAAATGAAATATTTCCAATTATTTATAATAAAGCAGTATAAAATGTTTTATGACTCCATATGTGCACTGTGTAATGCCTACATGTTTGTGGCCATTTAACATGTATATCCTTTGCATTTAATTATTCAGGATAAGATAATTAGGTAATAAGATTTTGTCTTTAAATTTTTATGTTAATTAATTCATGTAGTTTCTATGCCAATTTCTTCACATCAGTCACAGCTTTATTTGATTTAAATAAAATTGAAAGTAACATATTTGTGCAACTCCATCTCGTTTTAAATATTTTACAGGTTTTAAAATTAGAGATATATGGAAGTATAGTCCCCATAAGAAAAAGAAAAAAAAAAAACCTACTAAATGAACTAAAGCCTCAATCTTTGAAAAATTTTCAGCCTTGGATGTGATAAGAAAGCTTAACTCCTTTAGAATGTTAGATCAAAGCAATGGTTCTGAATCCCACATCTCTGCTGTATGATTGTTATGTCCTGTCAATTATTATTTAAAAAAATTTCTTATGTGTTTTTTTTTTAATTGAATGAAAGATTCTTTAAATGCTATATAGTGCTTTACAATTTGCAAAAGCTTCATACACATGATTTAATACAGTCCCATAATAGCCCTTTTTTTTCCCCTACCCTTATATTGCCTCTGCCCCTTTTCCTCTCCCCACTGGTAACCACTAATTTGTTCTCTACATCTGTGAGTCTGCTTCTTTTTGTTTTATTCACTAGTTTGTTGTATTTTTTAGATTCTACGTGTAATTGATATCATACAGTATTTATGTTTCTCTGACTTATTTCACTTAGCATAATGCCCTACAAGTCCATCCATGTTGCTGCAAATGGCAAAATTTCCTTCTTTTTTTATGGATGAATAGTATTCCATCATATATATATATATATATATATATATATATATATATATATATATATATATATATATACATACCTTTTTTA
>NW_006771143.1:1451109-1453724 GCF_000442215.2 Lipotes vexillifer
TTTATCCATTCACCTGCTGATGGACACTTAGGTTGCTTCCATACCTTATCAGTTGTGAATAGTGCTGCTATGAACATTGGGGTGCATGTATCTTTTCAAATGAGTGTTTTTGGTTTTTTTGGATATATACCCGGGAGTGGAATTGCTGGGCCAGATGGTAGTTCTATTTTTAGTTTTTTTGAGAAGCCTCCATATTGTTTTCCACAGTAGCTGTACCAATTTACATGCCCACCAACAGTGTACGAAGGTTCCCTTTTCTCCACATCCTGGCCAACATTTGTTATGTGTGTTCTTTCCTTTTTTTTTTTTTTTTTTTTTTTCCGGGCCGCGGGCCCCCCACTGTTGTGGCCTCTCTCGCTGCGGAGCACAGGCTCCGGACGCGCAGGCTCAGCGGCCATGGCTCACGGGCCCAGCCGCTCCGCGGCGTGCGGGATCCTCCCCCCCTGCATCGGCAGGCGGACTCTCAACGACTGTGCCACCAGGGAAACCCTGTGTGTTCTTTTTGATGATAGCCATTATGACAGGTGTGAGGTGATGTCTCATTGTGGTTTTGATTTGCGTTTCCCTGATGATTAGCAATGTTGAACATCTTTTCATGTGTATGTTGGCCATCTGCATTTCCTCTTTTGAAAAAAAGTCTATTCAGTTCTTATGCCCATTTATTAATTGGGTTGTTTTTTTGTTTTTGTTTTTTAATATTTATTTATTTATTTTTGGCTGTGTTGGGTCTTCGTTTCTGTGCGAGGGCTTTCTCTAGTTGCAGCAAGCGGGGGCCACTCTTCATGGCTGTGCGCGGGCCTCTCACTGTCGCGGCCTCTCTTGTTGCAGAGCACAGGCTCCAGACGCGCAGGCTCAGTAGTTGTGGCTCACTGGCCTAGTTGCTATGCGGCATGTGGGATCTTCCCATACCAGGGCTCGAACCTGTGTCCCCTGCATTGGCAGGCAGATTCTCAACCACTGCGCCACCAGGGAAGCCCTGTTTTTTTTTTTTGTTTTTTGATGTGGAGTTGTATGAGCCATTTATATATGTTGGATATTAACCCCTTATCTGTCATACCATTTGCAAATATTTTCTCCCATTCAGTAGGTTGTCTTTTTATTTTGTCAATGGTTTCCGTTGCTGTGCAAAAGCTTTTAAGTTTAATTAGGTGCCATTTGTTTATTTTTGCTTTTATTTCCTTTGCTTTAGGATGTCCTGTCAATTCTTAAATGTTGGATTATTATATGACAATTAACAATAAATTCTGGGAACTCAGTGTAGAATAATAGGATGCATTCTGAATATCTGAGTTTGGTATAAAAGGTAAAGAGCATAAAGGGCAGTAACATTATCAGCTCTTGCTGCCACAGAACTGGGACTACCTTACCTAAGTTCCTCTTATGTAAGTTAAATCTTAAAATACATGTATGCTTCCTACATATGCTGTAAGGAACCAGAAGTGACTTTCGAGAAAGTACTAAAATATTGTAAGTTACAATGGACTTGAAAGAAAATATTACAAGCACACATAGGAATATCTGTGCACTTTAATACAATGCCTAAACATCAAAACAGTGATATAAAAGGTTAGAGAAGAAAATTATTAAGGCTCTAAATTAATTGAACGTTTCCACTAGGAGAAAGGTATAACAATAATATTCATAAGGAGTTTCTGGATTGTAGTTACATAGCTCTCCCTTTAGGAAATTATTTTATAGGCTTAATGGACAGAGGGTGAATTATTTTTTTTTTAAACATCTTTATTGAAGTATAATTGTTTTACAATGGTGTGTTAGTTTGTGCTTTATAACAAAGTGAATCAGCTATACATATACATATATCCCCATATCTCCTCCCTCTTGCGTCTCCCTCCCACCCTCCCTATCCCACCCCTCTAGGTGGTCACAAAGCACCGAGCTGATCTCCCTGTGCTATGCGGCTGCTTCCCACTAGCTAGCTATTTTACATTTGGTATTATATATTAGTCCATGCCACTCTCTCACTTCGTCCCAGCTTACCCTTCCCCCTCCCCGTGTCCTCAAGTCCATTCTCTACATCTGTGTCGTTATTCCTGTCTTGCCCCTAGGTTCTTCATAACTTTTTTTTTTTTTGGTTCCATATATATGTGTTCACTTACAGTATTTGTTTTTCTCTTTCTGACTTACTTCACTCTGTATGACAGACTCTAGGTCCATCCACCTCACTACAAATAACTCAATTTCGTTTCTTTTTATGGCTAATATTCCATTGTATATATGTGCCACATCTTCTTTATCCATTCATCTGTCGATGGACACTTAGGTTGCTTCCATGTCCTGGCTATTGTAAATTGTGCTGCAATGAACACTGTGGTACATGACTCTTTTTGAATTATGGTTTTCTCAGGGTATATGTCCAGTAGTTGGATTGCTGGGTCATGTGGGTCATTGCAGTTCTATTTTTAGTTTTTTAAGGAATCTCCATACTGTTCTCCATAATGGCTGTATCAATTTACATTCCCACCAACAGTGCAAGAGGGTTCCCTTTTCTCCACACCCTCTCCAGCATTTATTGTTTGTAGATCTTTTGATGATGGCCATTCTGACTGGTGTGAGGTGATATCTCATTGTAGTTTTATTTGCATTTCTCTAATGAT
>NW_006771143.1:1453839-1482920 GCF_000442215.2 Lipotes vexillifer
TCAACCACTGCGCCACCAGGGAAGCCCTCATTGTAGTTTTGATTTGCATTTCTCTACTTAGTGATGTTGAGCATCCTTTCATGTGTTTGTTGGCAATCTGTATATCTTCTTTGGAGAAATGTCTATTGAGGTCTTCTGCCCATTTTTGGATTGGGTTGTTTGTTTCATTGATACTGACCTGCATGAGCTGCTTGTAAATTTTGGAGATTAGTCCTTTGTCAGTTGCTTCATTTGCAAATATTTTCTCCCATTCTGAGGGTTGTCATCTTGTTTATGGTTTCCTTTGCTGTGCAAAAACTTTTAAGTTTCATTACCTCCCATTGTTTATTTTTGTTTTTATTTCCATGTCTCTAGGAGTTGGGTCAAAAAGGATCTTGCTGTGATTTACGTTATAGAGTGTTCTGCCTATGTTTTTCTCTAAGAGTTTGATAGTTTCTGGCCTTACATTTAGGTCTTTAATACACTGTGAGTTTATTTTTGTGTATGGTGTTAGAGAGTGTTCTAATTTCATTCTTTTGCATGTAGCTGTCCAGTTTTCCCAACACCACTTATTGAAGAGGCTGTCGTTTCTCCATTGTATATTCTTGCCTCCTTTATCAAAAATTAGGTGACCATATGTGAGTGGGTTTATCACTGGGCTTTCTATCCTGTTCCACTGATCTATATTTCTGTTTTTGTGCCAGTCCCATACCGTCTTGATTACTGTAGCTTTGTAGTATAGTCTGAAGTCAGGGAGCCTGATTCTTCCAGCTCTGTTTTTCTGTCTCAAGATTGCTTTGGCTATTTGGGGTCTTTTGTCTTTCCATACAAATTGTGAAATTTTTTGTTCTAGTTCTGTGAAAAATGCCATTGGTAGTTTGATAGGGATTGCATTGAATCTGTAGTTTGCTTTGGGTAGTATAGTCATTTTCACAATGTTGATTCTTCCAATCTGAGAACATGGTATATCTCTCCATCTGTTTGTATCATCTTTAATTTCTTTCGTCAGTCAATCAGTGTGATAGACCATATTAACAAATTGAAGGATAAAAGCCATATGATCATCTCAATAGATGTAGAAAAAGCTTTCGACAAAATTCAACACCCATTTATGATAAAAACCCTCCAGAAAGTAGGCATAGAGGGAACTTACTTCAATGTAATAAAGGCCATATATGACAAACCCACAGCCAACATCATTCTCAATGGTGAAACACTGAAACCATTTCCACTAAGATCAGGAACAAGACAAGGTTGCCCACTCTCACCACTATTATTCAACATTGTTTTGGAAGTTTTAGCCACAGCAATCAGAGAAGAAAAAGGAATAAAAGGAATCCAAATCGTAAAGAAGAAGTAAATCTGTTACTGTTTACAGATGACATGATACTATACATAGAGAATCCTAAAGATGCTACCAGAAAACTACTAGAGCTAATCAATGAATTTGGTAAAGTAGCAGGATACAAAATTAATGCACAGAAATCTCTTGCATTCATATACACTAATGAAAAATCTGAAAGAGAAATTAAGGAAACACTCCCATTTACCATTGCAACAAAAAGAATAAAATACCTAGAAATAAATCTACCTAAGGAGACAAAAGACCTGTATGCAGAAAACTATAAAACACGGGTGAATTACTTTTTACAAGCATAGTGAGAAACTACTCAGCATCCAGATGAAGCATTAAGAAGGTAATAGCTGGGCTTCCCTGGTGGCGCAGTGGTTGAGAGTCCGCCTGCCGATGCAGGGGACATGGGTTCGTGACCCGGTCCGGGAGGATCCCACATGCCGCGGAGCGGCTAGGCCCATGAGCCATGGCCGCTGAGCCTGCGCGTCTGGAGCTTGTGCTCCACAACGGGAGAGGCCACAGCAGTGAGAGGCCTGCGTACCGCAAAAAAAAAAAAGAAGGTAATAGCAATATAGGTGACTAAGGCATAAGGAAGCTTAAAATCAGTGAGAAAAATAAGTTACATTAATGAGCAGTACAACAAAATTGAAATTAATAAAATTTGTATGTTTGTTTAAGCTGCAACAAGAATAAGAGTTGCAACTGAGATAAGTGTGATTATGTTCTGAAGGTTATGTTGTGTATAATAATAATGTGTAAGGAAAACAAATGAACTACTACTCAGTAGTAAATTTTATATGTACATGTTTTTAAAATTTAAAGAAACATGTAGGCTTCCCTCAATTTACACAATACATTTTATAGAAGATGGCCTCTGAGCTTTGTTTTGAAGGTTTATTGGGAGTTTGCAGAGAAACAGAGGAACTGCAAAGGCGTAAAGATGTCAGAAAGCATGGAGCTATAGGGAACCCCAAATTATTTAGTATGAATGGACTGTGAAGTTTATTTGAGAGAGGGGCAGCAGGAGATGAGGCTGGAGATAGGGCTAGATAAAGAGAGAATATAGGTCATATTCCTAAGCTTAGGCATTATTTTGTTGTTAAAGGGAGACAATGAAGGGTTTTGCACACTTTAGAAAGACTATACTTGCTGCAATTAGTCGATGCATTTGAAAGAGGTAAAACTGGAAAAGTCTGGGCTAGTGAGGACACTGTGATGTCTGTTAGAATGAGGACATGATCTATACAGCAGTACAATATGAATGAACTGGATAAGCTGAATTTTGAGTGGTTTTAAGGAAAAAGAATCCAAATAATTTAATGATTAAATGGAAGGTGGACAGGGTCAAGGTCATTCCAGATTTTTGTCTTGGTTAATTAGATAAGAGATGGTGCAAATGTCCAAAATAGGGAACACGGGTTTGGGGGAGTGGCTAATGAGTTCAATTTTACATGTTGAGGTAGAGAGTCTAGTGATTCAAGCTTGACAATGGGATATATGAGTCTGAGCTCAAGCAGGACTAAAGTGGAAGATATTGGGCTCTATATTATCTAGACAGAACTTAAAATTACTAGATGAGATTATTTCACGAGAGTATATAGTGAAATAGATCTCAGTGAAACACTTGATGGAACATAAAAATTTTAAGGAGCAGGTAAACAGAGAATTCAAAAAGGAGATGATAAATTACAGCTAGACAAGAGAAAAATCATCAGGAGGGAATGGAGTTATGGAAGTAGGTGAGTAGATTGCATCAAGAATCAGGGGTGCCTAACTCACCATAGAGGGTAGAGGCATTGTGATTGAAAAGTGTCCATTGAATTTGGCATTCAAGGGGCCATTGGTGATAGCAAGAGGGTTATGAATAAATGGGAGGTAAAGACAAGAGGAAAATTAAGAGTTCAGATCCTTCCTATTTAGAATGACTTCTAGGATACCGTTATAGGTGAGGGGCTCATTAGAAATGCAGAATCTCAGACCCCATCCCACTACTTAGAATCTTCATTTTAATATGATCTTCAGGTGACTCGTGGACATTAAAGTTTGAGGAGGCTTGGTTTAGATTAGACTTTCAAAAAGAATGCTGAGAATGGAAGGAGATAGGGAGGGAACTAGAGGGACAGGAATGGTTTTTAGGATGACAGGTGTGTGAATGTACATGAAGGCTAAGGAAAATGAGCCTTTAGATGAACTGAGGTTGAAAGAAGGAACAGAAAGCTCCTTGAGGAACAAGTGTTTTGAGGTTGAGAGCATGGGATATTGGGAGTTTGAACAGGAGGAGAAACATCTCTTCCTCTAGGAGAAGAGATTAGGAGAGACTGAAATGCTGTGGGAGGAACAGCCACCTAATGGCCTGTTTCATAGAGGAAGTGGAAGGGAAGGAAATTTTATGAGAGTGTGGGCAGTTCAATTAAATAGTGTTTGAAAATAGGTTTGGAATAACCACTTAAGGTAATGGGAGAACTAAACGCCCAAAGGAGTCACAACTTTACCAAGTGCTTCTAAAGGTTTAATTGAGACTGGAAATCATGAGTGTGAACAGACTAATCTACTTTTCCCAGTGATTTTCATGTGTGTGAAGATAATGAAATAAATAGCCTCACCTAAAAGCTCACTCCATCACACCTAGGTCACTTACAGCACCTAGTGCCCACTTCAGCCTACAGCATTTGTGCCTGTGAATGTTCATATCCAGGAAAACCGTCTCCTCTTTGAAGTTCACCCAAATTCCCCTAAACTCAATCACTCACCCTCCTTCTGTGCTCCCATGGCATTTTACTTCTACTTATATGAGAGAATTTTCAGTTTGTCTTGTGTTCCAGTCCACTATGAATATACTTTTTCTCTGTCCAGATAATGAGCATTTTGGGTCAGGGATCAAATTTAATTTTTTTTTTTTTAGTACTAGAACCTGACATTGTGTCTAGAACATTCTTGAATCTCAATTAAGTGTCAGATGATTTGCACTTTTTCTGTTCCAGACTGTAACTTGAGTTCTTATTCTATGTCTTATTTTACTTTGTGTTTCCAGGAGCCAGTATAATATGAAGACAGCTTAGATGGTAAGTAAATTGGGTTGATTGGGTGAGTGGGTGGAGGGATGGATAGACCCATGACACATGAATGAAAACTGCAGGAACTCAAAATGATCTATGTCTTTTTTTTTTTTCCTGAGAGGTTATATTTTAAGAAAAATGCCTTTCTGCTTTCAACAAAAAATTATAAAGATACATTTTTTCCCCAAACATCAAAGAACATCAGATTATTTATATACTAATGAGAATCATGTGGGTT
This sequence comes from Lipotes vexillifer, assembly GCF_000442215.2. Lineage (NCBI taxonomy): Eukaryota > Metazoa > Chordata > Mammalia > Artiodactyla > Lipotidae > Lipotes > Lipotes vexillifer. The sequence continues at coordinate 1,458,467 of NW_006771143.1, forward strand.
ATATTTTTTTCAAAATTAAAGCTTTTTTGTTTAGAGTAAAAGGAACAGCCAGAAACAAGAACTGGATCCTAGCATAACAAAAACATTTGCTTATATTTGAGCTGCCTATGTCCAAACTAGTAATAAACACGAGTCTAGTACTCAGAGAGCAGCAACGCTGATCTGAGCCCCACCCCAGGAGGGGACAGCCAGAGTGCGGATGACAGCATTTCTGGTGGCAGTGGAACAGGGAAAAGGAGGTGTGGGAATTTCCATTATTGTACCAAAAAACCCCACAAAGCCTCTGCTGTAGTCTCTTCTGGACTATCAGGTTCCGATATTATTGCTTTTGTGAGGTTGAGAGTAGGAATAAGCCACTTGGAAAGGGTGCCTGGTTTGTAGACAGGGATCAGTAAAAGTGCGTTAACTGACAGTCTCTGGGCCTCAAGACTGGGAAGTCGCACAGCAGACACTACTGGTGCCCTGAGGCACTTTCTCTCCATAGGAAAGGCTGTTTACTGGGAAAACTTGCCATCTGTGATTCTCTATCAAGAGTTATGGGCTTTGGGGGGGGGGGGTTTGGTGGAGGGGGGTTGCTCTTGGGTTTTTGTGTGTTCATTTGTTTTGGTTTTAGCTTTGGTTTTGTTTCTTCTGACCAGGAAAGCATGCTTAGCTCCCACACAGGGTGACCTAGAAGTGCTGGATGGTTAATGTCTCAATAAACAGTTTACAGCAGATGACAGACTTCTGTAGATGAACACCTCAGCTTCTTTTCCCCTTGATTGAGGTAACTCTGGGATGTATTCTACACTGTATCCCAGATTCCCCAGTAGAAAAAAGCTCCAGTTGCTCACATTGGCAACTAGCTTGGTAGCACACTCTTCGTTGTCTTATTTTCTTACATGTCTTATCTCCAGTCCTTTACCAGTGTTCCTGGAATCACCTCTCAAATGAACTACTTGCCCATAACTCCTTTCCTCATGCTCTACTTCTTGCAGAACCCAAATCAAGAGAAGTCTGTATGTATCAGGTGCATTGTTAATTATTGAGAAACAGAGAGGTGCCTTCAATAAGATAAAGGCCAATTGAATGAGATCAGTCACAGAGGAGCCTCTATGAGGACAGATGGAGCTGGTGGTCTCTCAAAGTGGTCATCTAAATACCAGTAGTGAATTGTATTTTATTTCTGTTACCTTTATGCGTCCCTTTATAATGGTTTGTTAAATGTGCCAAGGCTAGCATCAAATATACCACGGATAATTGAGAGAAGGATTTGTGCCCACTCTGTGATAGAGTAGAAGAATTAAAAATGATTATCCCTGAGGCAATTTTGGGGGTGGCCCTGGGGACTGGAAAGTTCTCCAAGGGGAAGGTAAACCCAGAGTGATATGAATTAGAGCAGCTAAGTCATATTGCCCTTCCTCGTGAGAAGATGCTTCTACCACTGTAAACCTGGACTATTTCAGATTAAGGGAGTCATTAGATTTCTTTAGGGTGGCCCCCAAATTAAATGCATCTTATACATTCACACAGAACCAAGTCAATGACCTACTTCTCTATTCTATACTATTCTTCACCTCTTCTCTATCAACATTCCTCTCACTGCCCCATCTCCATTTCCCTGCTACCTTTCTACTGCTCCAACCTCATTCCTCCCTGATTATATAGACTCAGAACATTTTTAGTCCTATAAACCATATAACTCAGTCTTTCATATTTTTAAAAGTGATTAAATGCAAACCCAAGCTCGTTTTCCATATTGCTATTTCAGTGGGAAACATGTATTTGGCTTAAAACATTTCAGTATGTTTCATTGTTTTGCAACATGAAAACTTTATTTGTTTTCTCCAAGAAACATTTTATCAAAATATTTATTTCAAACTGTCACGTCCTTTCGTATTATTTTTCTGAGCTTTCTGCTCAGTGTCTCACAAGGTCAAAATCAAGGCTTCAGCAAGCTGTACCCTCACCTGGAGCTCAGGATACATCTAAGCTCACTGTTGGCAGAATGATGTTCTTGAGGTTGTAGAACTGAAGTCTCTCTTTCTTACTGGATGTGAGCTGGTGGCCATACTTGGCCACTCTCAGGACAGATTATCTATATGCGTTTGACCTAATCACATGAGCCCTGTAAATCTGGGTCTAGAGGTCAGAGACAGGAGTGAAATCCATCACATTCACAGTCCTGGGGATTATACTGGGCAAGTAAAACATAGGGTAAAGAATCTTAGAGGCCAGCAAAGAATTCTGCCTATCATGGATGAGAAACAAACAGTATAATAATTCTCTGCTTATCAGGAAATAGATCTAGTGTTTTGGAAATGGTGCATATTCAGTAAACATTGTCATATATATAGTTAATGTCTCAAGAAAGAATCTTCAACAGAGGAACAGATATCTGTAGATAAACATCTCAGGTGAATATATTTCAGAAGATCTAGGCCAACAGCCTAGCCCTCATATTTACCATGGAAAATTCTCTTACCTTCTCTGAAATTGTTTCCTGAGCTCTTAAACATGGATAATAATAATCTTTACTTGCTTTTTTTTCCTTTGCAGTATCATTGTCAGAATCAATGTGATAATTTAAGTATGTATTATAAGTCTCAATTCACAAGCCCAGACAAGCAAGAAATATCAGAATACTTTATATTGTGGTAATGTAATTATATAATACATTATATGTTTTAATCAGCTTAATTTTATCTTCAAATCCCCATCAAATCAGCAAGGAAATCACTTCACTCACTTTGGGGGCTCCCCTACCCCAGCATAGTGTGGAGGTCCTAGAGTCTTATGCAGAGTCAAGGTCATGGAGATCACATTTCCAGTCATACTGCACATTCGTGACCCCATTGTCCCTATGGCAACCTTCTTCATCGACCCTGGGATGCTAAAGTGCTGGGAGCTGGACCAGCAATATACTGCAGCCAGACTGTTGTAAATCACATTCCTCAAACACAAAATTCTCCCCCACCCAAGTCCTGCATCTTTTTTTTTTTTTTTTTCGGTACGCGGGCCTCTCACTGCTGTGGCCTCTCCCGTTGCGGAGCACAGGCTCCGGACGCGCAGGCTCAGCGGCCATGGCTCACGGGCCCAGCTGCTCCGCAGCATGTGGGATCTTCCCGGACCGGGGCACGAACCCACGTCCCCTGCATCGGCAGGTGGACTCTCAACCACTACGCCACCAGGGAAGCCCTATTTGTAAGATTTTTAACAAGTGCAGAAAATGTTTCCAATATTTCTTAAATGTGCAGAGATTGTTTCACAGTAAACACATGCAAAACACTTTCAGAAACAAAATCATTTAACCTGGAAAAAACTTCTTAATATTCTTTTCCAAAATGATTTTTCCATAACAAATATTTGTTTGAATATCAATTTTGTTTAGAATAAATACGTGATTTTTAAAAAATCCATTAGTTGTCGTACTAGTGATATCCATTTATCAACAAATTTGGAATACTCTTTTATGTAGAAGAATTAAAAAATGGGCAGAAGATCTGAACAAACATTTTTCCAAAGAAGATATACAGGTGGCCAACAGACACATGGAAAGATGCTCAACATCCCCAATCATCAGAGAAATGCAAATAAAACCCACAATGAGATATCACCTTACACCTGTCAGAATGGCCATCATCAAAAAGACCACAAATAATAAATGTTGGTGAGGATATGGAGAAAAGGGAACCCTAGTTCACTGTTGGTGGGAATGTAAATTGGTGCAGCCAGTACAGAAAACTGTACTGGAGATTCCTCAAGACATTAAAAATAGACTTACCACATGATCCAACAACTCCACTCCTGGGCATATACCTGAAGAAAATGAAAACACATTTGAAAAGATATATGCAGCCCATGTTCATAGCAGCATTAATTTACAATAGCCAAGATATAGAAGCAACTTAAGTGTCATCAATAGTCAAATGGATAAAGAAGATGTGGCATACATATATATACATATATTTACATGCATATTATATATATAAAATGGAAAATTATATACATTTTATATATATAATGGAATATTACTCAGCCATAAAAAAGAATGAAATTTTGCCATTTGCAACAACCTGAATGGACCTGAAGCATATTATGCCTAGAGAAAGTCAGACAGAGAAAGACAAATACAGTATGTTATCACTTATATGTGGAATCTAAAAAAATGAAACAAAGGAATGAATATAATAAAACAGAAACTGACTCACAAATGTAAAGAACAAACTAGTGGTTACCAATGGGGTGAGGGAACAGGGACGGGCCAAGATAGGGTAGGGGATAAAGAGGTACAAACTACTATGTAGAAAATAAATTAGCTGCAAAGATATATTGTATAGCACAGGAAATATAGCCAATATTTTATAACTTTAAGTATAATCTATCCAAATATTGGATCACTATGCTGTACACTTAAAGTAATGTAATATTGTAGATCAACTATATTTCAGTAAAAAAAGAAGTGTGTAGATTAGCTTTAAGTCCAACACTTAGAAGTTTCTTTAAAGTATTTTGTGTTTCCAGTTGTAACATATTTATACAGAAGATTTTTATGACTACTCCCTATCTCAATAGCCAGAAAGAGAAAAACAACTATCATATATTAACGCATATATGTGGAATCCAGAAAAATGGTACAGGTGAACCTATGTGTAGGGCAGAAATAGAGACATAGATGTAGAGAACGGACATGTGGACACAGTGGGGGAAGGGGAGGGTGGGACGAATTGGGAGATTAGGTTTGACATAAATACACTACCATGTGTAAAATAGATAGCTAGTGGGAAGGAGCCGTATAGCACAGGGAGCTCAGCTCAGGGCTCTGTGATGACCCAGATGGGTGGGATGCAGGGGGTGGGAGGGAGGTCCAAGGGAGAGGGGATATAGTTTTACATATAGCTGATTCGCTTCATTGTACAGCAGAACATTGTAAAGGAATTATGTTCCAAAAAAAAAAAAAAAAAAAAATCAAGGCATCTAGAAATAGTAGACTCTTTAAAATACTTCTTTTTTGTTTGTTTTTATTGGAGTAAGATTGCTTTACAATGTTGTGTTAGTTTCTGCTGGAATCAGTAAGATTGCTTTACAATGTTGTGTTAGTTTCTGCTGGACAATGAAGTGAATCAGCTATATGCATACCTATATCCCCTCCCTCTTGGACTTCCCTCCCACCCATCTAGGTCGTCACAGAGCACGGAGCTGAGCCTCCTGTGCTTTATAGCATGTTCCTGCTAGCTATTTTAAGCATGGTAGTGTATATATGTCAATCCTAATCTCCCAGTTCATTCCCACCCTCCCCTTCCCCTTGTTTTTATACAGAGTATATTCTTTAAGAGTTTATGCAATCTAAGCATTCCTGGATTTATGCACCCTTTTGTCTAAATAGCTTACCTATGAAGAAATCAGGAAATGATGTTCTCTCCTCAACATTTCCCTGGAATCCCTTTGAAAAATTCCAGTGAAAAACAGCTGCTTAATCAGTGGTTACAATTCGCAGTTATTTCCACAAAACGTTGTTTTTACTAAGGAAATAATTTTCTGCTAAGAATGCGCCATCTCTGCTACATCTTTCCTTTGGTGGTTTATTAAAAAAAAAGAAAGTAGTTCTTTGTGTATTTCATATTGTAGTCTGGTTGTGTGTCTTAGTATTTTATATGTTAGACAAAGGTAGAGATATTTATTTTTATATGTTCTGACTACTTTCCTCAAAATTCCTCATACTAAATGTGAGAGAGTCAAGGCACCAGGGGCCATCTGGATGATAAGTCTTAATTTCTTTGATTTATATTTTACTGATTAATTTTTTATTACTAAAAAAATTAAAATTTTATACATAGAAACAGAAACAAATGTTTTAGTGTTTCTCCCTGTGATCAAAGTCCTGTTCTACAGACCCTCTGGTGTAGCAACCCCACTTTGAAACCACTCCTCTCTCTTATAAACTCCTCCTAGGCAGGGACGAAAGTTTTAGTCATTTTGTAAACCTACATCCAAGTTCAGTGTTTGGCACAAGCTAAATAGCTGTTTATGGAACTAAAAAAACCTGAAATATTAGATACTGATTAAGTTATATATACTCTTACTCTTTCAGAAGAGAAAATTTTGCCTGGTTTACTCAATTTATTTTCCAAGGTTCATTTCACTCATCTTTTAATGACACTGATTATAGATATAGCAGTGTTTAACAGTAACACAAATTTCATTATGGTGAGCTGTATTTTATTAAAGTTCTTAAGAAGAAGCACTCCCCAAATATCTGAAATCTGATTTAGAATGCTACAAATATCTGCTTTATTTAAAAGGGAGACTCTAAGCATTAAAAAAAATTATTGTACTATTTTCAGTGCCTTTTCCTATATTTAAGGAAGCAAGAGTCAAACCACAAAACCATTATTGATATGTGTGCTCTCTTAGATATTTAATGACTACCACCAAAACAAATAGTATTTCTTTGCTTCCATTAATAATATTATTAGGTTTAGTCTCTGAAAACATATCTGAAATTTAAGACTTCTCCATTATTAACCACTGTTTATTGGCCTTAAATAATAGACTTGGAGCTATAAAAAAAAAAGGATAATTTCTACCTTAAGGGTTTAGGCTGTGCGACTTAGACCAGGAGCTGAATGGAATAATTCAAGGTAGAGATCCAATTTTAGCTTCATTTGTAGTTTACAGTCTCAATTATAAGGAGACAATAACCCCTAGGGTATGACACTTGAAATTCCAGATTCCAACCAGTCCATATTTATGGAGCACCCATTGTGTGGAAAATGCTGTAGTGGCACCACGGATAGCAAAGAAACAAAGTAAGCATTTTATTACAAGGAATGAACAATTCAGTTGGGACATCACTGTGTCACACCCTCAATATTATGCTAGTTACTCTGATAGGTAATTGAATGGAACATTAATAACTGAACTAACTCAAGTATTTTTATTTTTCTATGATATTAAGGTCTCATCTCATCCCCGATTCTGTCACACCCTAAATGCTGACTGCAACATATTGATGATCCTGACAAAGGTTGTTCATCATTTCCATCCCAGGTCTTTGGAATGCTAAGGCAGTTTCCCAGCTTCTATTTGCTTGAAAGTTCTTAGTTCCCTTCCATAAAACAGTGAATGGGAATTAGGGTCTGGTTCCCAGAAAGCAAACTGAAACTCTCAAATAAGGAAGAAGAAAGGAAAGGTGTTCCAACATTTTTAGGAGGGTGCCTCAAAAAAAAAGCAATAACCAATGATAAGTGAAAGGGCCATCCCCAACTAGAGATTAATATGCATCATTGAGCAGAATATATTACTAACAAGCATGCCAGGAGTAACTGAAGATCAGGTCTAGAAAGACAAGATTGTGAGGAAACCAGCACCAATTAAATGTACATCCCCAAATGGAATCAATTACACTAGTGCTGCAAGAAGCCTGAGTATATCTGGGTAGATGTGTGGAAGCCTATTTGAGGGAATTTTGATCTGTGGCTTGGGGGAAGGAGGTATCATATTAACATTTTGGTGGAGCTGGGACAAACAGCAGACTACCCAAATTTATTTTTGGAAATCTCACCATAAACAAGGCAGAATAACTACAAAGCCCAGTCCAGGGTGGGGTAGGGGAGGTGTGGCTGGGAGATCCCAGTAATAAGGTGGAAAAATAGTTTTAGGAAGTCGTCATGGAAGATAAACAATGAATAACTGGGGACGGTGTTTCCCCTGAAAGCAGAGGACATTCTCATGTCCAAAACCCAGAGAGGAAGTAGTGACTTAGAAAACAAACATTCATTTGATAAGAGACAAAGCTTTCTCTTTGTCCTTGGCCTTAATTTGGAAACATGGAGACATTAGCGCACTAACTGGGAGACTGGAAAGGGAGTTAGAAGTCACCTCCTACAACATTTATTTGTTTTTTTGTTTCTTTATTAATGAATACAATGAATAGACATTATGTACATACAGCCCTAGACTGGGAACAGTAACATATTCTTTACATCACTGAGGTTATATTTTTCTGGGGGAGACTTCATTGACACATAAATAATGTAACGATATAGTCTCAGATAATGACGGAGGCTATTAAGAAAATAAAGTAAGGTAGGATGTGAGCATGAAGGGGCAGAGGATAAGGGGGCGGGCCATTTCAGGGAAAGTAGTCAGACAATAAGGAGAAGAGGACTTTAAGGGGACTTTAATGTGAAGAAGTGAACTAGGCAAAGCCTCTGGGGACAGAGTGTTCTAGATGAGGAAACAGCAAATGAAAGGCCCCAGAGGCAGGCATGTGCTTGGTGTTCTTGGGAAAGAAGAGGTCAGCATGGAGGGAGTTGGGGCTGGGAGTGGCCAAGGTGGCTGCAGAAGTCTGCAGCAACTGTGTCCTGCAGGTTTTTACAGTGTAGTTTAAGGAACTGGGTTTTGTTCCAGGCACTGTGGGAAGCAGCGGAGGGTTTTGAGCAGCAAGCAATGTGATCTGATTTAATTCTTAAAGGTTATCTCAGTTTATTTTTTTGCTTTGTAATGAGAGCTACAGCTGGATCTCTAATACCCTACATCCCTTTCTTATCACTGATATCACTGCAGCACAGAGCATATGCCAAATATTATCCTAAATATTATTCCAGAAATACATTCTTTCGCAGATTCTTTGCTGAGGAAAATTTTAGGGAGATAATGAATAAAAACAATCCTTAAAGACGAATTCCATGAAGAAAAACTTTCAAGGTATAAAATGTTCCCAAAGATAGTAAATTTCTTCTGATGCTATAAGATCTAGTAACAATGGAGTATACTTTTCTTTTGAAAAAAAAAAAATTGGTGCCAAAAATTCTTAAAAGATGATCAGAATCAAAATAATCCACTGGACCAGAATTCTGGCAAGAGATGGATGTTTCCTGACTCAGAATCTGTTCCTCAGTGTTCTCTCAGTCACTGTTGCCTTCTTTTTGGCACATTTCCTATTGCATATTTCCTATTGCACTTTTCCTATTGCACATTTCCTATTGCACTTTTGCTATTGTACATTCCCTATTGCACATTTCCTATTGTGAATTTCCTATTGCACTTTTCCTGTTGCTGCCAAGGACACTGCTTATTTGCCCCCAGGTCAGACACGATTATTTGTTTAAAAGGTCCCATTGTACATACTTCTTTCCTTTTCATTCAGGTCAGTCATTTGGCCATGTCTCTATTTGTCCAAACACCTAGTCAATTCTCACTACCAATAAATATAATCTTTTGATCATTTCTGTGCCTATACTAAGAACTATATTCAGGATAGATAGCAAGCTCTGGAAGATAACTTTTTTCACATACAGAGAATGGGTTGAACCCCTCCCACTTAAAGCTGTGTGATGCTGAGCAAATTACCTAACCTGTCTGAACCTCAGTTTCCACATGGGACTAATTCCTACGTTATAAGACTACGATTCGGGTTAAGTGGAAAAAATGTACAGACTTATTTTACATTCCAGCACCCTATACATGGTAGGTATACTAAATGGTAGCTTTTATTATTTAAATGTTTAAAATAACAATTATCAGTGCAGCCTCATATTTTGATTAAAAGAAAGAACACAGTGAATCTGTAACCATTTCTGGTCCCTGAACCACCTAAATAAATTCAGAAACCCACATGAAAGGGCTTATGAGAAAGGGCAAGAACTTATATGAACATGTGGATATTTTTTAACCAAAATTTACATAAATTCACCACAAAATAGCTCAACTTCCAAATATGTATTTTAAGAATTAAACAAAGAACATGAATAATAATATAATATGATTCAACATTTATGAAAGAGAACAATCTCTCAAGATGACTTCTCTGTGATGGTTAGTTTTACTTACATTCCTCTGTGGGCACATTTAAGTAAAAGCTTACGAAACTCAAGAAATTATTTTTCCAAGGTTGGCACCTAGATTATTTTAAAATGACATTTCTTCTTTTTTGAAAGAGATCACTTATTTTTTTCCAAAGGGGTAAAACAGTTCCTTGGCCTTTACCTCTGAACTCTTGCCTTCCCAAAAGACATCTCCAGCAATCTGCAAACCCCTCCATATGGAATGATTTAATTTGACAAAGGACAAAAATACCAATTAACTTTATTTTAATTGACTTAACTGTGAGATGTCTGGAAAAGTTGATGACTCAAAAGAAAATCTGACAAGAATGTTTTCAGATCAGAGGGAAATTGCAAAACTTTTGGCTGTGCACGAAATAGGCAAACTTTGGCAACATCCTGTAATAAACACCAGGAGAAAATTGTTAAGTATGCAACAATTTATTCAGGACAATTTTTAAAAGGTTTCCATTGGATAAAATGGCCTTTTCATCTTTTCATTTAATCTTGAGTGCCTGTCTGTGTTTAGTATTCTTCACAATGAGCTACTAATTAGAACCAGACCTAGTACAAGCATCTCTGAAATTCTCCCCCATAACTGTTGACCTGTAACACCCTTGTGATTTCTACTGTGGGCCACGATTAGCCAAGCACTTGCCTTTGTAAAACCCTTCCTGTATCAGTAGATTATGGAATTGCAAACTTGACTTTTTCCTTAGCATAGAGTCTCCAAACCAGTCAGTATCACATCTGTCTAACATGTGAAAGTTGAGAATACTGAAAAGCTATTTGGTATAATGGTTCTGAGCTGGACTCCAGCACTGATCTAGATTTCCATTTTAATAACAAATTTTCCATTTATTATCTAGGTGACCTTGAGCCTGATAGTTAACCTTTTCAAACCTCGGTTTCTCACCTGCAAAATGGAATTAACAACATTAATTCCTCTAATTTAGATTTATACCAAGGATAAAAAATAAATCATGTAAAATGTTTAAGCACAGTGAGCATAATTACATTAAGATTTACAGCCTTACCAGTTTAGAAGAAACAAAAGATGTTTTTGTTTACATACATTGGGTCAGATATATAACCAGATCAAAATTTTATGTTACTTTATGGGGTAGTTTAGCTGGAAAAAAAAATCAATCCCTTCTTGTAAACATTGGTTAGTTTTAACTTACGGAATATATGTGAATTTAGTTTCAGCACTCAAATCAGTCAAAATTGCTGGACCAATTTTTGTCTGTAAACATTACTTCAGGTAGACTTGATTCTAAAATCACAAAATTTTGTCGTTTATTTATGAAGCCTAATTCAACCACAGCCAGGGAACCGGGAATTACCAACTATAAGAAAAATAATACATTAATTTTTATTTATGCTCCTCTTATTATATTTATTCAGACTGGTTTACCCACTTAAAAAATGGTGAAATGGGGCTTCCCTGGTGGCGCAGTGGTTGAGAGTTCGCCTGCCGATGCAGGGGACACGGGTTTGTGCCCCGGTCCGGGAAGATCCTGCATGCCGTGGAGCGGCTGGGCCCGTGAGCCATGGCCGCTGAGCCTGCGCGTCCGGAGCCTGAGCCTGTGCTCCACAGCATGAGAGGCCACAACAGTGAGAGGCCCACGTACCACAAAAAAAAAAAAAAGTGGTGAAATGATTTGTAAAGAGTTCCCATGTCTTAAGAAATTTATATATATTGAAAGGCATGAAGAAAATAAAACCACACCCCTAAAAAGAGGGAAACTCTGGATTCCTAGGTACAGGTGACCTAAAATGATACACTCACTGTTCTCTAAAAGTCAATCAGGGAATTCCAAAGTAAGTATCTTCACACCAGACTTTCCAAAATAGTTGAATCCAATTAAGATGAGTGAAATAATTCATCTTCATGGAATGTAAAGGGGGAGCAGAAATGATCCCAAAGGAAAAGCTTAGATGAAGTTTCTGGATGCTCTTCCAGGGACCTTCCTTCAGCAGTATCCACAAGACTTGGAGAGCTTTGGAAAAGATACTTCAGAGCTGAAAATGTGCAGTACTAAAGAAGCAATTTTTACCTTTTTGACTCCTTGGTACCTCACAGAAATGTATTCAGATGTAGCATCACTCAAGGGAAAATCAAACTTAATCACTACAGAAAACTCTTATTTCCTTGCAAGCAGTTTCATTTCTCTCTCTTCAGATGTTGCAAAATTCAGTTTAGATTTTGTATGTAATTAATCTGAACTCTTAACTTGATACCTTGAAGTACGACATGGAAGGAAAGTTTCAAACCGAAGACTTCATCTGGCTTATAGCAACAATTCTTCTCAATGATGGTCTGCTTTCTGAGACTTATATCTTGAAGTTTACGAATGTCAAGACAAAAATATAAGTCACGAATGCTTTTGTAGCTTGACATAATAAAAGGAGATGCTCAAAAGTTTTGGAAAATGATTAAGATATGAATTTTACAATTCTGTGATCCCAAGTAATTATTTTTGTTTTTTGTGGTTTTGTTTTTTTTTTTTTGCGGTACGCGGACCGCTCACTGCTGTGTCCTCTCCCATCGCGGGGCACAGGCTCCGGACGCGCAGGCTCCGCAGCCATGGCTCACGGGCCCAGCCGCTCCGCGGCATGTGGGATCCTCCCGGACCGGGGCAAAAACCCGTGTCCCCTGCATCGGCAGGCGGACTCTCGACCACTGCGCCACCAGGGAAAACCCCCAAGTAATTTTGGTAGTACAGGAAAGATGATGGCAGATTTTTTTTATGCACAAGGGACAAATGTGTCAATATTTTCATGCTTTTAATTTGTCTAAAAGAAATAATATGCTTGGCAGAGTGCTTGATATGTTATACATACATACACAAATTTATATATGACAGAAAGAAATAAAGAAAAGAAGGAATGAAGGAAGGAAAGAAAGGGAGGAAGGGAGGAAGGAAGAAGGAAAGGAGAGGAAAATATGGGTTCAGACCATTTTCCTTTATGCCATGGTTACCAGTTGATAAGCCTTCCCTGGAAGGAGGTTGCTGAAAGGCATTCCAAACTTTTACCAATGACTGATGATGTTATAGAATTCATGTTTAACCAATTTTCAGATGACACGATGTAAAGGAGGCTATCTAACCCATTGACCATCTGTCAGGTCTCTGCCTCACCACCAAAAAAAAAAAAAAAAGATAAATGGGGTGAGGAGTTGAATTTAATGGGATGTTTTAAAATTATATTTTAAATATGGAAAGGCATAGTCTCTGTATAAAACAATTTTAGAAAAATATCAAACAGGACAGACAGCTGTAAAGTAAAACTTACAGGATTCTTTCCCCTCCTTCTGGACTCCTACTTACTTCTCAAATATAATCACTCTTCAGTGTTTCTTGACTATCCTTTTAGATATTTTCTATGTGAATATAAATATAATATATAGATACACGTATATGTATATATGTATGCATATAGACTCACGCACTTAATTCTTGTTAACAGTTGCATAACAATCTATTAATAGTGCCTCTTTATTTTCTTATCGATTGAAATTCAGTTTGTTTATATGAAATGCTGAAAGAAACATCCTGATACACAGATCTTTGTACATTTATGTGAAGTTTCAAAAGTGGACTTTTTAGATCAAAGGGTAACAATACAAGTGAGCTACTAGAAAATCCCTAGAAATATCCAAATTTAAATTCAGCTAAAAAAAAACTCCATGCAAGAAATATAGATCTGAATAAAGTAGTCAAAATACAACACAACACAAAAATAAAATAGAGGTAACGAGACATAGAGGATACAGTGAAATAGTCTAACATATCATATTCGAGAATCAGGGAAAGAAAATTCAGAGAATATGGGAGAGGCAAACATTGCAGATAAAATGGCTGAGAAAGTTACAGAACCAAAAAAGGTATAAATGCTTAGATTCAGGAAAGACAGCAAATCTACAACTAGGGTTAACCTAATAAAACTACAGGACACCAAATAAAGAAAATTTAAAAGCAAGTAGGGGGAAAAAAATTGGCTAATATAATATGGAAATAAAATTAGGCTGACAGTAAACATCCAAAGAGCAACATTGAAGGTAATGCTGAGAATTTAAACAAGAGCATAGGTAAAAAGCACAGGAATTTAAGTTGAGAGTAAACTCAGTTTTAGCCAAAATTAAGAAGTGACTTCCAAAATAAACTAACATGAACTTAGACCTTACTGATAAAAAGATAGGGACTATATTAGAATAAAGGGAAAAGGTTTAGAACTGGTGTACTATTTACATAAAATTACACTGAGAATGTGGGGCTTATCTCTCTCGGTACCATCTTTGTTTCAAGTGAAGAAACTCAAGGTTCTGTTATTCCAGGAGGAGGTGAAGGTATTGGGGATATTTAACAGAAGTAACAGATAGAGATCATGATAGTTATTTTAAAATAGTTATCAATTTGAATGGCTGCCACACAGAAGACTCTATGGGGTAGATTTGAACGATCGCTACACAAAATAGTAAGTAAATATACCCTGTACATGGGAATGACATGTGCATTGTCATATTTTGAGGAAAAATGACCTGATTATTAGAACTAAACAGAAATGTTCGAGTGAACTCTTCCAGAAGATAGTGAGATCCCTATTATTGCAGATATTCAAAGGAAAAGCTAGAACACCCTTGGCGAGTAGGCTATAGAGAGAATTTAAGAAGTATATGAAAAAAAATGAGCTTTAAGTTTTACATTAGTTGGCCTGGAAGGATTTGAGCATCCACTGAGGGTGACTCTCTGGAATAAAAATAGAAATGAATGGAAACCAGCTTTCATAAAGTCCCATCTTACCCAGCAAAGACGTCTGCCTGGCTACACCATCAAATAATCAAAACTATCAAAAAGCAATTGTTAAATATTGGCCTCTTTTCTAAGCTTAAAAGAAAAAAGGGTCCCTCCTATTTATATGGATTTTTAGTTTTAAAATCTGTTAGGTGCATTTACTCAATTTCTTCAGCCCTATGACTAGAGACAAAGAAAAAAATATCGATGCTCTAATGGCCAATGACAATATTGGGAGTGCAGATTTCCATATTTTCAATCTGGTACTTTGTGTTCTACAGTATATTATTTCTTTTGATAAAGTTAGATCATTTAGTGCAGCAGAGGAAAGGGCACTTTTTGAACTACTGAATCAAAATTCTATAAAGCAGAGATGGCACTAAACTTAGGAGAGCTGTTGATCTATGGAATCAGCCCTGGATTTTAGTGCTCGCTCTGCCATTTACTAGCTGTGTGACCTTAAGCAAGTTTCTTCATCTCTCTAAGCCTCAGTTTTCCTATCTATAAAACAAGGATCATGGTAACTATCTTGCAAGGCTCTTGGGAAGTTTAAACAAGAGGGGAAAATCCTAGCTCAGTTCTAGTACAGAGTTAGTACTTGTCATGTGCTAGTTTTCTTCTCTTCAACTAATTATCGATTTGTTTTTTGTTTTTAAACAATGAACGAAATAGTTTCACAAGACTAAGCTGCATGAGGGTAAGAACCAAATCTGGTTGTTTACCATTGCATACTCAGGGCTTAGCACAATGTAGGCCCTCAAAAATAAGCTAATATTATAATTGACCACATATAGATTATATCACTAATTTGAAAAAAATGTTAAGATTAAAATTTCCCTACCACTTTATGACTTGAATTAGTATGCTAAAGCAATGATACTGTCTCAAAATTAGGTTAAAAAAGTAGCACTTTTGTACTTTGAATACTAGGTCTCAACAGAAGCTAAATTTTCTTATCTTCCAATGCAAGGAGGCCAAATATTCTATAGGACAACTTCTTGGGACAGGCCAAAACCCCAAGGGCCCTAACATCTGACCAACAAAAGCTGCATTTTAAGTGTGTATTTGTAGATGTCATTTACAAAAACCAACTTCCCATTTCAGCATGAGTCGAGAACCACATTTTCAACAAAATCCATCTGGTTTATATTTCACTTCAAAATTTAAAACCAGGTGTCTTTCATGTGTGTTTAATTTTAGAAGGAGGGAGTACCACAAGACACGGAATGATGTGAAGTGGTTTAATAACACAGATAAAGGATACTGTATTGCCAAAATTCAATCACTTCTTGTTCTTATTGTTGTTGGTATGGACTGAACTTAAATTTTCTTTCAAATTGTAAGCTTGGGATATCAGACAGTAAGCCTGATTTTAGGCACAAATTGAGCTCATGTACATTCACAGAGGATTCATAGTAGACTGTTTACACTCAATGAAAATTCCTGAAAGTAGACCAGAAGAAAAAAAAAAAAAGAGAGAGAGAGAGAGAGGGAAGGAGAGAGGGAAAGTGGAGTCAGAGAGAAAGATCCTTCACTATAACATCTTTATCAAACAATTAGTCATCCTTGAGGAATGTGGTTCAGTTTCTTTGATAGCATGAAATTTAAACAAAAGAATAAGTATTACGCTAGTTACAGAAATCAAGCTGTCTTGGGGGAAAACTTTATGATAAATGAAAAGCAATTTCATCCTTTATACAGAGTGCTATAAAATGATTTCCATTGGGAGAATGAGTCCACTTTTAATTAAAATAGAGCACATGCTTTGAGTCCAATACAGTGTTTCCATTCTGTCTCCCCACCCCCATCATCAGAAAATCACTAATCATATACAGCTCTCCTAGTATTAACACAGTATATGACATTTTACATGCTAAAGCAAGTACATACCACCAAGTGACCGCCAAAGAGAGATTTCTTATTTTGTGGAATCACTAACACTCAGAAATATACTTAATTTTTCTTGAAAACGTGAATCAATAATGATATTTCTTGAGTATCCTAAAATAGAAGTTGACATAGACATGACAGAACAGGCATGTATGATCTATGTGGAACTAGGACAATACTAATTAAGTCTATTTTAACTAATTAATAAATTAACTAACATATTTTAAAAAACTAAAAGTGTGATTTATTATAGGGCAACCAGCTCTGAATCTAAAATTCCCTTTCAAAATTGTCTTGAAACTATATATTCTGCTTTTAAGGGACGAACTTTCAAGAAATACAGTCCTTAGTTGGCAATCACAAATCCTCTATCTGTGTTTCTTAGCTGAAAGATAACCCTTCCCAGAATGCAAAGACACAAAGGTCAAGTTTACCAAGCACAATGATTCATATCATGTTTTAAACAATATCTCTTTATTATTTTACTATGTGCTTTGTAAATAATCAATACGAAACCACAAGAAAATATTTTGGTTCAAGATATTTGTGCAGAGAAAGCTCAGATACCTTCTTGCATTGGGTGACTCATGGTTACCGGATCTGGTGGGGGAGGGGCATGAGAACTCTGGAGCCACCTCTGGGGTGTGTCCATCAGCTTCCACTCATAGGTTAGAGAAGTGCAGCACCGTGTTTCTATGCATTAGTCATAGACCTGGCAGCCTTTCAGGGAGCTCAGCTTTGTGTTCAACTCAACCCTGCAAAGCCAGCTCCATGGCTTAGTAAGGATGTGACACTAAGAGATAACTTCACTACTTTGAACTTCAGTAATAAGTATTAAATAAGATAATGCATTACCTGCCCTTAGCTCACTGTCTGGTCCATAGTAGGCAATCATTGTATTAGTCGTAGTACTATTAGTATTATTTTTATTAATCCCAACCCAAGGTGAAGATTGTTGCTTAATAGGGCCTTATCAGAGTGCACAGTGTCAAGTATAAGCATTGTCAACCAACAAACTCAGACATTTTCAGTCATGTTGAAATTATAGAGTAAAGAAACACACTCCTACAAGCTAATTAAGATTAAGGGTCACATTTCCTCTGAAGAAAAGCAGAAATAAATTGGACTTTTCTGCCTAACCCAGTTTAAAGACTAAAAGCCTTATTAAAAACAGAGTAAGTAATGACTTTTCATTAATTTGATTTATTTAGATGTGAAGAAACTGGAGAAATGCACATCCTGGACTTATTATGTATCGCAAACTCCTGAACTGCAGAAAGAATGGAGTAAGTATATAGTCCACACTCCAGAAGCAGGAATCAATGTTTTAAAGGTTGAAACTTTTTCACTTAAACCCTAACACATGGAAAGGATTTTTTCCAGATACACAAAATAAAGTTTGATAATGGAAATGCAACACAACCCTAAGGTGAACTTGGTAGGTAAGCCAAGATTCAAGAGGGCAGAGAGTCATTTCCTTATGACTGATTCCTCATCTACCTAAGTCCCTTGGAGATCTGCAGAGCTTGTAGTAGTCAACCAGCAGCAGCTGGGTTGATTAACAAAGACATTCATTGGATAAACATTTATTGAGCCTCTATTATATAGCCAGATGCTATGCCAGACTATAGAGAAACAAAGATGGCTAAGATGCTTCTGCTGCAGCCACCTTAGAATGCTATAGCATCCAGTGGCCCTAGAAACATGCAAATGAGGAGTTACTGTACAGCATGGCCACAAGAGTTATCAAAGAGCTGCCAAAATGCAAGGTGCCAGGTACACCTAAGGTAGGGGCACCCCAGTCTACCCAATGGAGAAAAAAGATTTTGCTGAGGTTGTAGCACTTGAACCAGTAGGTTTGGAATAACTGCATAGGAGAGTCTTAGGGGCAGCAGTCTGTCACAAGTGGCTGGCTTGAAGTTGTATTTGCATAGCACTTCATAGATTGATGAACTGTCAGGTGTTCACAGAGAGAAAATATGGAAGGGACATGGCCAACATGTGGGCGGGGGCAGTACCGAAGTCACTCCCACTCTCTCTCCCCTCAAGTAACTTCAGCTGAGTGCTTAAAGATGAATAGAGGGGGCTTCCCTGGTGGCGCAGTGCTTGAGAGTCCGCCTGCCGATGCAGGAGACGCGGGGTCGTATATATTTCATCCTAAAGGATCATGAAAATTGCATCATTCAGTATTTGGTTCAGGTTTAAAAAAGGTAAGATTAAACTTCTTATAATATCAGAAGAGGGAGGGAGAATCTGCAAATGTCATCTTTGGTAGTAATGGGCTAAGAGCTATAAAATAACAATTTAAATCAAAGGAGGCACCTCCATTCAATTTTATGGAAAAAAAAAAAAAAAAAAAAAAAGATGAATAGAGGTTTGCAAGGTTGACACGATGAGCGAGGGCACCCCTGGCAGAAAGGCAAGACAGAAAAAGAAAACTGAGGAAATTACAATAGTTTAATTTGGTGAGAAGTGGGTCTTACGCTGGCAGTACATTAGAATCCCTGGATACATTTTTTAAAAATACCAGTGTCTAGGTTTCACTCAAACCCTGAGGTTCTGGGCATGGTGTCGTGGCACGGTCTTTGTTAAGAGCTCCCAAGGTGACTCTAATGTACTGTGAGACTTCAAAACTGTTACTCTAGCATGGTGCATGTGGAGGTGGGGGAGAGGGGGGCACAGGTGACAGAGGGTGATGCTGGAGGTGGGCACTCCATCAGATTTACAGATGAACATTAGGTCTTGTCATATAACCAAAGGAAAGAACACGTCAGGAATTTTTTAATAGGGGGGTGGTGTGGTAGGATGGTTTTCTTTTGTCATTTTGGAGGTGGCGCAAAAGTTGAATTATGTGGGAACTGGATAGGAGGAAGGGAGATCAGAGTTCATTGATTCCAGGCAAAGGATGAAACATGCCCCAGTGCAGGGGAAAAGAAGAAATTAATTTTAGAGATATTTGGGGGCTCAGCACCCATGTGCCTTGGAGTGTGAGGGAATGAGAAAAATCTAGAAAAGAAATTCATTTCAAATTTGGGCAATCTGATAGATTTTTTTTAAATCACTAAGTCACCACATACAGAACAAAATAAGAGGAACTAGTCTGGAGGTAAAGATGAGTGAGGCATTGGAAAATTTGGGTTCGAGGTACACAAGGAATAACCAGATGGTACTTTTCGGAGCATATGTGGATATCTGGGGTGGCACTGAGCAGAAGGATCTGGGTTGGAGATTTGGAGATCAGGACATTTGGACATTGGCAGGATAACGATGATAAACAAGTCTCAGGTGAGAATGCTGTCCCCTGGAGTGAATGTGCAGTGAGGAGAAAAGATGGCAGAGGATAAAGCCATGTAGAAACTTTAAATTCCTGGTTCAATTAAAGAAGACTTGGGGCCATATAATACGTCTATTTAAGCACCTGATTATATAAAATATAATATTAAATAAAATGTTATTGGTTAAAGAATGAGCATTGAAGCCACTGCAAATTAAAATGAGATCCTTTTTTAAAAATCTAGTTGATTAACCACCAGCACCTCTCCTTTTAAATCAGAACAGCAAATATTTTTCTCTGATAGCACATCTTTTTTTTTTAATTAATTATTATTATTTTTTTGGCTGTGTTGAGTCTTCGTTTCTGTGCGAGGGCTTTCTCTAGTTGCCGCGAGCGGGGGCCACTCTTCATCGCGGTGCGCTGGCCTCTCACTGTCGCGGCCTCTCTTGTTGCGGAGCACAGGCTCCAGACATGCAGGCTCAGTAGTTGTGGCTCACGGGCCTAGTTGCTCCGCGGTATGTGGGATCTTCCCAGACCAGGGCTCGAACCCGTGTCCCCTGCATTGGCAGGCAGGTTCTCAACCACTTTGCCACCAGGGAAGCCCAGCACACATCTTTATTTACAGCTGGTGGGCTTGGTAAAACAATTTTAGACAGTGTCTTAAGGGTATGAGTCAAGAATCTAAAAATAAAACATCTTTTTCTTTCCCTCTTTTTCTTCCAATTTTGTTGAGATAATTGACATACAGCACATACATCATAAAATTGTTACCACAATAAGTTTAGTGAACATCCATCAATGCATACAGATAAAAAATAAGAAGAAAAGGAAAAAAAATGTTTTCTTGTGATGAGCTCTTGAGAT
The DNA here is from genome assembly GCF_000442215.2 of Lipotes vexillifer. Lineage (NCBI taxonomy): Eukaryota > Metazoa > Chordata > Mammalia > Artiodactyla > Lipotidae > Lipotes > Lipotes vexillifer. Next base: position 1,479,100 of record NW_006771143.1, read on the forward strand.
TTACTCTCTTAATTTTCATATATAACATACAGCAGTGTTAAATTATATTTATCACGTTGTACATTACACCTGTAGTGCTTATTTATTTTATAACTGGAAGTTTGTACCTTTTGCCCACCTTCATCTAATTCCCCCTCCCTCAGCCCTCCTCCTGTGGTAACCACAAATCTGATCTCTTTTTCTATAAGTTTGTTTGTTTCTTGAAGTATAATTAACCTACAACACTGTTAGTTCCAGGTGCACAACATAGTGATTTGATATTTCTATACATTTCAGAATGATCACCATGATAATAAGACACTTATTTTATAACTGGAACTTTGTACCTCTTAATCTCCCTCACCTATTTCTCTCACTTCCCACTCCCCTCCCCTCATTACAGGTAATCCAGCCTAAGGAACAATTATAAAAACACACAAAAACCTTTATTAAAATGATATTTAATTCACAGTAACATTCACTGCATGCAAGGTATTGTTTATAATAGTGAAAAATCAGAAACAGGACTACCTCTCATTTGTGTGTTGCACAAAAATTGCAAATTTTTATATTATAGTTGTTAAGAGAACAGGTTCTGACATAAGTCTCTGCTGCCTTTTTGGCTGTGTGACTGTGGGAAATCACTAATTTCCCTAATCCTTCTTTACATTACCTATAAAAGAAAGATAGTAATACCTATTTCACGGGCGTGACGTGACAATTAACTGGGGAAAAGATTAAAATTAAAATTTCTAACAGTTATTAAGTGTTTACAATAATCCAGGCATTCTTCCAAGTATTAATATTTTACACATATTTTAAAATTTATTCAATCTTTATGAAACCATAGTAAAACCCCTGTTTTAAAGATGAAGAATCTGATGGGCAGAGGGTTGAACAAGGTCACACAGCTGATAAGAGGAGGCTATGGGTACTTACCAGGCAGACTCCAAAAGCCTTGCCTTTAACTTCTGGGTGTCTGGCATCTGGAAGGACTCAATAGATACAGATGATTATTACCATTATTATTAATGTAAAAGATCATAAACACATGAGAAAACAAAGAGTGTTTGTCTTTGGGTGGTGAGCCTATTTTTGTTCTTCTATTGTTTGGTATTATTTTTTCATTTTTTAAATTATTAACTGCTGACTGTATAGTGCAACAAAATAAGATAAACTTAAAATAATATAAAACAAAACAAGAATTTGAGGTCTGCTTCTGCACTGTCAAAAGTAACTTTACTGAGTTGTATGCTTGAGTGGTTCTTCAGTATTCTTAAACATAAAATAGGAATGATATTTAACAATTATTTCCAATATTTTTAACAATGGAATTATTTGAGAATTTTAGACATCCAATATGGTAAACAAACCAACATATAGTTTCTCTGATTGTATAGCAGCGTTGGGTAGGAGGTTTAAAGAGGGGAAACAGGGCTTCCCAGGTGGCATGGTGGTTGAGAGTCTGCCTGCCGATACAGGGCACGCGGGTTCGTGCCCCGCTCCGGGAAGATCGCACATGCCGTGGAGCGGCTGGGCCCGTGAGCCATGGCTGAGCCTGTGTGTCCGGAGCCTGTGCTCCGCAACGGGAGAGGCCACAACAGTGAGAGGCCTGCGTACCGCAAAAAAAAAAAAAGAGGGGAAACATTGAGTATGGAGATCTGGACTACCATCCCCTCATACACACACACACACACACACACACACACACACACACACACACGTACTCTGGGGAGGCTTAGTTATGCTGCAGTAACAAGTAATCTCTAATTCTCAGTCACTTTGGTCAACAAGTGTTTCTTGCTCATTCTATTTGTCTGAGGTAGGTGAGCGAGAGTGATGGGATGTGGGAAAAGGAGGCGGATAGATGAAGGTCCTCACAGTCACTCAAGGATCCAATTTAAAGGTGATTCCTCCATCTCATTACTTTACTTTCAGAAGCTCATGGACTTGGTTACAAGGACAGGGAAAGAAAGAGACTGGATAATTTCACAGACTCTTCATTCCTTTCTCCTTTACCAGGAAGTGAAATGTGTCACTTCAGCCCACATTTCACTGGCCAGTACTCATCACATTGCCCAGCCAACAAGTGAGAGGACTGAGAAGTACAATCTTCCACGTGCCTGGCAGAATAGCAGAAGCAGTTACTGAAGAAACCCAGCAATGTCCACCACATGCATCAGGGGGGCTGGAAAGGATCCTCAGAGCACAGTTTTAACACATCACTCAATGAGGTATTTAATCATATCTTTTCCACTCAAAACCTACAAAGACTTTCAACAACTGCCCTTTCTTAACCCTGATATTAAACAAGGGTCATGAATCTATGTTATATTGCCTCATTGACCCTTCCCATCCTTGGATATAAAGACATGTCCATTTCCTTTCTTCATATGAGCACAACCAATAATATGGTTCTGCACTTTGCTTTTCATTCAGTATCATCTTCCATGTGAAAAAATTATCTGATGACAAGAAAGAAAAGTCTGTGTTCAAATAAAATCCAGAAATACTGAATTAAAAAATTAAAACAGTTTATTTATTGCAAAATTACTTGCTTTTAATATGCTAGTATAGCTGGAACTTCCCTGGTGGCGCAGTGGTTGTGAATCCACCTGCCAATGCAGGCGACACAGTTTCAATCCATGGTCCAGGAAGATCCCACGTGCCGCGGAGCAGCTGGGCCCGTGAGCCATGGCCGCTGAGCCTGCGCTCCGCAATGAGAGAGGCCACAACAGTGAGAGGCCTGCGTACCACAAAAAAAAAAAAAAAGAAGTGAGAAACCCTTCCCATCTAAGGAGGAGAATGTAACCATCACCTGTGTCAGTAGAGCACATCCAGCAAAGAGAAGACAAAAAGAATAGAGCATTAAAGCCACAGAGAGCTGCAGATCCAAGCAAACAAACACAGTACCATGCCTGAGATTAACTGGCACAATCCAACATTTTGCAGAACTTTTCAAAGTAGCAGTTTGAATAAACAAATGGATAAAGACTGGAGAACTTTTTTTTTTTTTTTTTTTTTTTTTCTCACTGTTGTGGCCTCTCCCGTTGCGGAGCACAAGCTCCGGACGCGCAGGCTCAGCGGCCATGGCTCACGGGCCCAGCTGCTCCGCGGCGTGTGGGATCTTCCCGGACCGGGGCACGAACCCGTGTCCCCTGCATCGGCAGGCAGACTCTCAACCACTGCGCCACCAGGGAAGCCCTGGAGAACTTTTTGCAATTATATAAGTGAGGCTGAAAATAAAGGGTCCCAAAGAGAGAAGTTACAGTGTTACTCTATAAGATTCTATAGATTTTTATCCTATAAGTGAGAATGTCATGTGTTACCAAAAAAAAGGTGTAGCAGAATTCAATAGATTAACACACTTTTGGCTAGAGTCTCTTTCCTTAGACACTGACCCAGGGCTTCTGCTAATTTATTTGTGAGAAAAAGGCGGCAGTTTTATCAGAACCATCTCTGAGACAAAGAAGGAAATATAGCCAGACTACAAAAGTGCCCCATCCTTGACCAGATGCCTTTTTCCATCACGGGTCCTGAGAGGGATACAACTTGACAGTCTAGGCAAAAATACTCTTTGTTACTTGATAGGGCTTAGCCCCGAGTCCCTTTTGGTCTTCTCTGCCACATACTAGGCTGGCTGTTGTGAGAGACATATGTTTTCCTTTTGACACTCTTGCTTGAGGCTTGCCTTAGCAGGCTTGGTTGAAACTTTGTCTCAGATCCAAAGTTAGTCCTTGTAATCTCATCACTGTAAATGGTAAAAGTCACGGAAAGATGAACCAAAAGGACAATGAGCATATTTCCCTAAAGCCTAGAAGAGAGCTGTCCAAGTTTCCCTA
>NW_006771143.1:1482930-1484452 GCF_000442215.2 Lipotes vexillifer
TTGTCATGGGCATTATAAGGGTTAGATAGAGGAGTGGGAGGCCCCTTCTATTAACATGATAATGCCACTGTCACTCTCCAGCACTGCAGTCTGATAGGACCCCTGGGGTATGAGTGCATGCCTTCATACAGTGGTTGTATCACAGACTGGGCAGCTTCCAAGTCCTGTGAAATACAATGGAACAAGTGAATGAGATAAGGCACATCTCCCACTTCTCCTCAGTACTCCCACATATCCTGTGGTCTACCAGTAAGAGAACAGACTATACTTCCATCCAAGCTCCAGGACAGCCTGACATAATGGTACCTGAGCTAGCCTATTCAATGGTAGAATTCCCAAAGTTGGACCTCAGAATTAGACTGGTTTACCCCCAGTCATAGGCAGTGTTGGACAACCTCAGAACTTCCCTACAACAAAGGCAGAATCTTTTTCTCTAAACTCACCCCTTTCCTGAACCCTTGCTCTCAATAGCCAGGATATTCATAGAGAGAAAAGAGAGCAAAAAGGACAACATTACAGAGAATCAATCCTTTTTGAAAATTCTACGGATAAGTCATCATATCTGGCAAGAGGAAGTGTCAGTCAGGGAGCAGAGGGAGGATTCAATGCTACACAAATGGAAAGAGAAAGTGGAGGGAAAGGAGATTGCTTCATCTAACAATACACCCAGAGTTAAGCCTTAATGATGTCTATGCATTTAAGGGCTAATCAAGCACAAGTGTTCATTCCCCCCTACCCCCGCAGTTTGCTACTCACCCCTCCTATTGCCACTTCTAACTGCAACTACCTCTGTATGGAATCTCATTTTATTGCTTTCTTACCTTGTCTGAACCTCTTTTCTTCTTCTTGTCTCATTTATCTCTTGTCACTTCTCTCACAAACTTCCCAATTAATGCATGAAAGAATGGCATTTATTGACACCACCAGCCAGCAGAAAGATCCTTTCTGAATGGCAACCTAATGACAGGCCCTAAAGATTTTCATTGCCATTTAAGGCATCTTCTTCACAGCATAGAAAGATTCATTTTGGAAGGCTACTTAAAGGCTAGAACTTGTTATAGAAGATTGAGCTTCCTGGAAAGACAATTCTTGGATAACAGAAGTTCCACACTAGAGCCAAGTTTAATATTGATTCTAGTTTATAGTCAATTACACATGTTATCAAGAATCTTCAGAGTGAGCACTACCAGCATTCTCCAAAAGGTGTAAGGGTCTCTACTACTGTGGCTTATTCGTGATAATATATGGCCAACCACAGTACATATTTGACCTGTCTATTCATTTCTGAATTAGAAAGTGGACCTATATAATTTTCTTTCCAAATCATGTGTATCATAATTTTCATGTGAAATGATTACATTTTAAAAAATACAAATTCTATTTTAAATACGTTAAAAACTACAGTTTTTATTATTTCTTAGGATTCCATACATTTGCTCTAAATGCCTATGATTTTCCTCAAATCACCTCTAATAAATTTATGTTTGGAATGCAATGAAATATAGCTATATAGAGGGAAAGA
>NW_006771143.1:1484462-1487665 GCF_000442215.2 Lipotes vexillifer
TAGATACAGATAGCTTCAAACAGGAGCACAGTTCTCATTTCACAAATGCAGGTGTAACAAAATATATGCTGATTCCATGAAGGCAGGAGCCATGTTTGTCTTGCTTGTCTAGGACAGACTCTCCAGTAGATACTCAATAAGTAGTTGTGAATTGTTTAAGCAATTGCCTGGGAAAATAGAGACCTGGAAAACAATTGTTTTTCAGTTCATCTCTACAAAATCTCTACCCTCAAAGATAAGCTATGATTAAGAACTTGGAGTGAATCAAACTACTTTGATTCAAATTCTAACTAACTCCACCATTTAAATAACTATGACCTCAAGACTTAAATGTACATTCTCTCTGCTTCAGTTTTACTCGCCTTGAAAATGGGGAAAACAATATCACTAACTTACAGGGTTAGAATGAGGATTAGGTGACTTTACATGCTGAAGTATTTACTTAGAAAGCCCTGGGTAAATGGTTACTACTACTACTCCTGTGATGATGTTGACTACTATTTTCTATGAATTGCAATTTCCTTATTTATGAAACAATATGTGTGGATGATAAGTAGCTTTCAAATACTTTTTAGTATACCTGTTATGATTCCATTAGAGAGGCATACCTCTTGAAGTGATATGGAATAAGGGACTTATTTTTGGTATTACCCCAAAAAAGTGTGATCTGTGAAGACATGTATGGAAGACTGTTGCCTCTGTGTCTGGGAGTGGGTCTGAAGTTGCTAAAGGTCAGCAGAATCAGTCTTTCTGGGAAGAAACCCTGAACTTGAAGCAGAGAGAGCATGCACAAACTGAAACTCTCAAGGACAACAGAAAGCCATGAGGTCAAACTGAAATTTACCTCTGTTCCTCACCACCTCCAACCGTGATGATGTGGGTGCCCTGCAAAAGAAGCTAGCACCCTGCACCATTGGAGCGTTCCATCTTGACAGGCTGAGGGCATGGAGCAGCTGAAGCAACTAGGGGACGATGTGCTGTCTCAAGCAAACAAAGGGATCTGGCAGATCAGTGACAATGTGTATGAGCTGGCCCTACTTCGAACTTCAGAGCATCATGATACCTCTCCACTTGACTACCAAATCTAATGCAAACTTCCCTTGTGGCCAAGGCTAACCTGGAATCATATAGGGAAGGGATTTCTGGAAAATGTAGTTCTAGTTAGCCTAAGTTGACACGGTATAAAGCCACTGCATTTAGCAAAAGTAGAACGTTAAAAATCTTCATGAGGGGCTTCCCTGGTGGCGCAGTGGTTGAGGGTCCACCTGCCGATGCAGGGGACGTGGGTTCATGCCCCGGTCCGGGAAGATCCCACATGCTGCAGAGCAGCTGGGCCCCTGAGCCTGTGCGTACGGAGCCTGTGCTCCGCAGTGGGAGAGGCCACAACAGTGAGAGGCCTGTGTACCACAAAAAAAAAAAAAAAAAAAAATCTTCATGAAGGTCAGAAAACAAAAACTGCTTGGCTGAAAGGGGCAAAGGTCAAGGACCTTAAACCCTTTGGCTTCTTCCTTATATCTCTCCGACAAGTCATCCCCTCTCCAGAACTCTGCACAATTTGAAAGCTATTTTCAGCTGAGCTTTCTTTGGAAAATACAGATCAGTGTGTAAATTGTTGGATATGTCTTATCATATCATAGAGATATATGAAGTCAATTAGACATCAGACTGTTAAGTAACATATATTAAATTATTAAAATTAAGTTAACTCTAGATTCCATCATTTTTCAGTAATGGTCCAACATACCACTCTGAACAATAGTATCAACCATGTAACAACAAAATGTCCTAATAATGACTATACTGATGTTTCAGTTCAATGGTGGGGAATAAGGAAGGAGAATATGGATACTTCACATATCAATGCAATCAGTTTGTGACCCCAGGATTTAAGTACATTTAACCTATGACATTTATATTTGCACAATATAGGTTCTCTTTAGTTTTGGGTTTTTTTTTTAAAACTGTCATGGTCTTGATGGTAAATATAGGAAACTGTTTCCCTAATAATTTTTAAACTTGAAAAGATATATTCAAAATATAAAAGGATAATTCCCATGAATCAAAGTATTTGGAATGGAAACTTTTTCATAGAACACACACCCAGGATGCACTGAGTATACGTGTATATGTGTGTGTGTGTCTACATGTGCATTTTAGTAGCCATCTGGGATTTAGAGGTAACTATTTCTGGGGCCAGCAAACTTTTTTGGTAAGGGCAAGATAATGAATATTTTCAGATCTGTGTCCCAACTACTCAATCTGCTATTATTGTGCAAAAGCAGCATAGACTATACATAAATGAATGAGCATGGCTATGTTCTAGTAAAACTTTATTTAAAAACACTAAAATTTAAATTTCAGATAATTTTCATGTGTTATGAAATATTATTCCTTAAATTTTTTTTATCCATTAAAATATAAATATCATTCTTAGATCACAAGATGTACAAACACATCACCAGGCTGGATTTGGCTCATAGGCTACAGTTTGTTAACCCCTGACCTATCTCAATAGAAATAATTAGCCAATTAAGAAAACTAAAGTTTTGATGAAAAACAGCAAATATTTATTTAAATTTTCTCATGTAGAAATACATTTAAGAAACTTGAGATTTCTAAAAATCTAATCAATTTTTTGTCATTAAGACACAGTGACTCGGGCTTCCCTGGTGGCGCAGTGGTTGAGAGTCTGCCTGCCGATGCAGGGGACACGGGTTCGTGCCCCGGTCCGGGAGGATCCCACATGCCGCGGAGCGGCTGCCTGTGGGCCATGGCCGCTGGGCCTGCGCGTCCGGAGCCTGTGCTCCGCGCCGGGAGAGGTCACAACAGTGAGAGGCCCGCGTACCACAAAAAAAAAAAAAAAAAGCATAGTGACTCAAAACTAAAATCCATTTGGATACTCAAAATAGCAAGGTTTCATTTCCAGTTATACCAAAATGGTACATATGCTTCACATGCATGTTGTTGTACTGAAAAATCTGTTATTTCATTAAAATAACAAAATAAATGTTTGTATTTTGAGTTTGTTTTTAAATCAATGCTGGCCTTTAGCAAAATTAAGATTACTTCTTGGCTACATAGGAGCATGTCAAGAATAATTAAATAATCTCTGTCACATCATCACAGCTAGTTGTTGAATCTTGCTTTTTCTATCTTATGGAAAAATGAAAACCTAAGCATTCTGCCAATATGTTTCTTTCCCT
>NW_006771143.1:1487688-1557573 GCF_000442215.2 Lipotes vexillifer
TCCCTAGTGCTTCAAAAGTTTACAAAGCCATGAGTTGCCATAGAAGCAAAAGAATATAAGTTGTAGTACATACAATATGTCCAAACATGGTATGGATTATCAGATCAATCTAGTGTGTAAGAAAGACCTTCACAAACCTGCCAGTTGATTATGGGTTTCCTGTCCCAGGGGGGATAAGCTTGGTATTCCATGAGGAAATATCACATTACTGTGTTGTTTCCATTGTGTTTATCTTCAGCAAGTGTTCTGGGTAATGTTATCAGAGATAACAATTTTTAAAAAGGAGTTTCAGTCTCGTAAGAAAAATTAGACTAAAAATAAGTCAAGGTTTAATTTTCTGTAAGGTGAACCTAGAATAAAATTTAATATATATTTCCAGGAAGAAATAAAACTCTCTCTTAAGTCCATGTTAAATTTCCTTTGTCTTTAGCCATGAATTCTAAAATTTTGTTGATGTTAATTAAATGATGACATTAATAATAATAATATACAATGTGAATAAAATAATTCTTCCAAATAATTTAATTATTAGTATAGAAGACCACAGACCAAAAATATTCACATTATTTCATTCTATTTCTCCCAAACTCAAGTTGCTTAAGTTACTTTCAATTTTTTTTTCCTTAAACTTACACATTTTGGTTCTTTAGTATTTTATTATTGAAATCTTCCCATATTTATGAGTGAATTGGTTACTATAAATAAGTATTTACTATTACACACCTCTTATTTTAATTGGAAGCAAACCATATAAATATTGTTCCTACCAAATAAAAGGAAAAAATGAAAGTCCTTAGGATTTAAAAATAATGCATCAGGAAGTCAGGAATATTCAGAGATTTACAGTTAAAGAAAGTGAATAAAAATATATTGACAAATAATAATGGCATTTCAACCCATTCATTGGACTCTTCAACCCATTTATTACAAATGAACTAAAACTAAGGAAATGGTCAATAAAATGCAATTCTTTTATACTGTTCCAAATTACTTGTTGTTATCCAAGAAGAGCTTTTTGTCTGGAGGAATATACGATAAGTGAAAGTGTATATGCTTTCACTTTGAAATGTCATGTGCATTCATCAGAAATTCTATAGGAGCAACAAGAAAAAGAGGATGAAAATTATTATCAAAGAAAATCTGATACCAGAAATGAGAAGCTGCATAATTGCAAGTACAGTCCCCAAATAAATTTTGTTCCTCACCCCTAAGCATAAATATGATGCCTCATTCCTAATCTAAAATTACCTGTCTGTTGCCATCTTTCTTTCTACGAAGTATTATAAAATGACCACTTCTTTTCTCTCCATAGAAAACGTGCTCACCCGTATTAACGTTTCCATTTGAATATGTTTGGTGTATCATCAATCATCTCTGAACTTCAGTCTCTTTATTTGTAGAAGGAACATTAAGCACATCTACATCATCATGCTTGGGGTGAGTCAAGTGAGATTATGTACATGAAAATGCTTTTCAAACTGGAAAACACAGGGTAAATCATCTATTTTTTGTGTGATCTGTACATATAACATTGCCACAGCTTCCTTCACTACTCACCCACTCCCCACCACCACTATAACGGCACAGTTGAAATAAGTGAATGATGGGAAAATTCAAGTCCCTTTAATGTATTGCATCATCAACCTTCTTTTGTATATATTTTTATCCACTTTGATAAAGCCAATCACGGGATCTGGGACCATGTCTAGAGGGTAGCAGCAATGGAAAGGCAAAGCAGGCAAGTAGAACCTTGTTGAGCACATATCATATGCCAGGCATTTTGCTAGACATGTTCACATATTTTTTTTAATCATTAGGGCAACACATAAATAGAATAATATGCCCATTTTAAAGATAGGCGAAGTGATGCTCAAGGTTCAGGGTTCAGGGCACAGGGTACAGTGTTGTGATATTTGTTCTGCCTCTTCAAGAAACTGGATAAAGAGTTACTTTTTAACTCTTAACGAACACCTACCAAAAAAAGCCCCTCTGTTGATAACTACCCGTCTAAGTGGAGGAATCAGATACGATGCCAAGTGTAGTGAACAGAATCTACTGAACGTCAATTAAACAGGGCTTTTCTGAGGGAAGCTAAAGTAACCCTCGGTGAATGAGTACACAGGTGGTTCAGGGACTAAAAGAAAGGAGTGAGGTATCATTTCTAAATAGCCTTCCTCATCACCCAGAAGTTAATTCCTTCCCAAATCATTTTCTTCAGGCAACTCTCACCCGCCCTTAGCCTTACTCATACAGACAACAAAAGTTCCCCTTTTTGTTCCATATACTGCAGTCACTTATCTTTCATCTTCAGTGGAATGAGTTATTTTTCAAAACAACATAGTTACTGTAATAAAATGGCCATGTGATTAGGTTAGCACAGAGCATTTTTTGTGAAGAATAAACTGACTTTGTTCCTATCTATTATATAGCCAACATTCATTACCAAAGCCTTAAGTTTACATTTTAGATAATCTAAGCAAAAATTTCAGAAAGGGATTCCTTTATCTATTTTGTCCTTATTTTTAATTGCCCTTATCCCTTTCTAACTGAAAAATGAACAAGCCTCAGTAGGAGAAGGCACTTACTTTTGCTGATCGTTTTCACTATAGAAAGAGTTTGGTTTGTAACAGAGCCCAGGCCTTGAACTCAGCTCTGCAATGGCGACTCAGTAACTCTATGATCTGAGGTAGAAATCTTACATTCAAAAGCCCCAATTTCCTCCTGGGAGTAATAATGACAATCTTGACCAATATCGTTGCTGGGACAAGCACATGGGAAGCATGTGTGAGAAAGTCCTCTTTAAATGGTAAAGACCTTGCTTTTGACATGCTGCTCTGACTTGTTCTCATGTAGCCATTTGCTCATGAAACAAGAAATATTTCTAGAGTGTCTACTATGTGTCAGGTGTTGTGCTAATAACTGCAGTGAATGATAGCACCTATTAATACTTGTACAAAATTGGAAAAAGAGAATGCGATTAGTGTCTTTATATTCTAACACATTTTATAGAGTGAGACAACTGTGAGCTGGAAAATTAGCCAAGGACAAAAAAAGGTGTATTTATGTTGATGTACTGAAGAATATGAATATGTGTTATGATATGAAAGGAAATGAAAGTTTTGACAGAGTGAACAGCACAAGATATGTTCCAGGAACACCAGACTTGCTCTGTCATGCTTACGGTGATACCATACGGAGCCAAATTATACAGAACGTTGAAAATCAAGCTAAGGAATATAGATTTTATTTCACTAGGAAATAGTGAGTCTTTGACATTTTTGAGTATAATAATATGATCAGAAGTAGGACTTCCAGAATGGTGGTATAAGGAGTTCAGAGAACGCTTTGCCCAATAAAGAAACTGATTACCTGATGAAAATTATAAATGATAATTTTAAAAAACAACCACTTATCTCTGGAAATCTTAAATAGGGAAATATTCATTCAAGGAAATCTATTAACTCTTATTTATTTATTTATTTATTTAACATCTTTATTGGAGTATAATTGCTTTACAATGGTGTGTTAGTTTCTGCTTTATAACAAAGTGAATCAGTTATACATGTACACATGTTCCCATATCTCTTCCCTCTTGTGTCTCCCTCCCTCCCACCCTCCCTATCTATTAACTCTTAATAAGAACAGTGAGAGCCTGTGGCATCTTAGTTACAATCTGCTACTGCACTTCCCTTGATCAGTGTAACAGAAGCTCTACTCCAGACAGGAGTGGCCAAGAGATGGGCCTCTTCCCCCACCTCCTCCTCTAGGATGACAATTTCACCCCAGGAGGGGCCGCTGCCCTCTCTCATTCCCACATCCTGTGTTGCAAAAGCCCTTCCAGGCTAAGAGGACTGGAGCTTGCTTCTGCTGACCAACCTCCACTCATAGGGCAGGGTCCCTATGCCAGATGTGTTAGGCCAAGAAGACAAGGCCTCAACTGCCTCTACATCAGTTCTCTCTTAGGGAGTAGGATCCATGCCAGAAGGCTCAGCCTGCAAGAACAGGGGCTACCTCCCCACCCAGTACCCTTTGCTGGAAGAGCAGCATATCTTTATGGAAGAAGCAAGCCTTGTGTCTCTGGCCCCAGCTCCACTGCTGTGGAATCGCAGTTCTGCCCTCAGTTTGTCCAGCCATAAGATCAGAGAGCTCTGAAGTTCTCTGTTTCTCTAAGGAAACAGACTTCATTTGGAACAGAGCATGGGGAAGTCTTTGTCTGAAGGTGTCGCAAACATTGGTGACCTTGGTTCTGAGCAGTTGAGAAAAAACTGATAGCTCCATAAAACTAGTCTGAGAGAGAAACAGTAAAAGGGACAGCTAAGAGGAGCCCTGCCAGGGTGAAGCTTGTCTCAAAGTCTGGCAATCCCCTGTCCCTACAAAGGGCTGGACATTAATTGGATTAAACTGTGAAACAATTTATGCCCCAGGGCATCCTCAAAAACAATAGAGCAATCAGTTAGCAATTAGAGGAAACTAACAGATGGAGGTTATGTTGGGGATCCTCAAGACCTCACTCAGTCCCACAATTCACTAGGACCACTCAGAGGACTCAGCATACAGTTGTACTCAGGGCTACAAGTTATTGCAGTGAAAGATGACAAAGTAAAATCAACAAGGAGAAAACGTGAATGAGGTGTGGTGCAGAGGAAACCAGGTGCAAGCTTCGGAGAGCCTTTCCTAGTGGATCACACAGGATGCATTAATTCCTCTGTCCCCACGTTGTAAGAACACATGTGAAAGTTGTCTAGCAGGGAAGTTCATTAGAGACTGGCTTTTATTGGAGGCTGCTCACCTAGGCACTCTGCCTAGCTTGTATAAAAATTCCAGACTTCCAAACAGAAAGCAGGAGTTCAGTAAAACCACATCCTTTGTGCAAACAGTTTAGGCATAGTGAGCCATTCTTATCCTTTCTAGTAATGGTGGGAACCCTCCCTTAATTCCAAGTTCCCCAAGGTGAATTCCATCGCAATAAATCTGCTAAAAATGATGTAATCAAATTTGAACTTCTGAAAGGTTAATGCAAACTAGTAGTGAACTGTAGGGAGACTAGCATGGAGAAAAACTGAACGGAACAGAGAGGGCTTCTGCATTAGTCCAATCAAGAAGCACTAGGGGGGCTTCGCTGGTGGCGCAGTGGTTGAGAGTCCACCTGCCGATGAAGGGGACACGGGTTCATGCCCCGGTCCGGGAAGATCCCACATGCCGCGGAGCGGCTGGGCCCGTGAGCCATGGCCGCTGAGCCTGCGTGTCTGGAGCCTGTGCTCCGCAACGGGAGAGGCCGCAACGGTGAGAGGCCCGCGTACCGTGAAAAAAAAAAAAGAAGAAGTACTAGGGAGCTAAAGGGCAGAGGAAGAGAATCATCATTTACTGAGCATTAACTGTACATGCAACATGCTTGATACGGCCCAAGCCTTTATTCACAATCTTCTTTTCCATTACGCCTCTTCGCATACCCTATACTGCAGCCGAACTCAATACCCGCCCCCCCCGCCAGAACTAATGTTGTAATAGTAGGAATGGTAAAGAAGATCATGATGAAAAATATGCAGTTAGTTTTATTTTTTCCATTTCTAATACATAGATTGCACTTGATTATTCAACAAGTTAAAAAATCCATCACCAGGTATTAGGATAGGCTAGATTATGCTTCTGCAATAGTGTTCAAACTTTAGCTTGTATAAGAATATCCTGGAGGGATTTTTAACATATATTTCTGGGCCCCAACCTCAGAGATTCTGACTCAGTATTCTGGGGTAGGGCCTGAGAATCTGCATTTCTAATAAGTTCATTGCTGAAGCTGATGCTCTTGGTCCAGGGGCCACACTTTGAGAGCACTTGTGCTATTTTAACTATATGCCCCCCAATCCCTGTGGTTTACCAGAACAAAAGGTCATTTGTCACACATGCTACTAGTCCAACACAGGCTGCCTGGGGTGGGATGAAAATGCAGGGATTAGAGGTGCCTCTGCTCCACAGTCGCTCCACAGTTACAGACAAAGGCTGGGCTCCATCTCTGTAGCTGCACCATTAGAACCCACCACCTCCTTGATTGTCAAAGCAGGAGAAGAGAGCTGTGGAGATCTCACAGCCATTCTCATGTTTGATCTAGAAGTGACACATGTCATGTCTGTTCAGGGCCTATTGGCCAGAACTATTCATATGACCCCTGAAGTCTTAAGTCCTTCCAGAATGAGAAGAAAATTAGATATTAGTGAGCTCCGTGTTTTATGGGACACAGATGATTTACCTACACACAAAGTTGCTGACCCTCAACTCTTATAGTGGCTGATTAGAATATAGTTATATAAAAACTCTGTACAGTAACTAAAAAAAAACAACAACAGTGTGAAACTGGCATAGGGCTAGATATATAGACCAATGGAATATAATAGCAGACCCAGAAGCCCAGAAAAAAACTCTTGCACATTTGGTCAAATGATTTTCCACAAAGGTTGCCAAGACCATTCAAGGGGGAAGAGAACAAACAGTCTCTTCAACAAATAGTGCTGGGAAAAGTAGAAATCCATGTATAAGAAAAATGAAGTTGGACCCTTACCTTACACCAGATACAAAAATTATCTCAAAATGGATTAAAACCTAAATTTAAGAGTTAAAACTCTTAGGCAAAAACACAAGGCAAATCTTTATAACCTTTGAGTTGGCAATTGTTCCTTGAAAATAATGCTAAAAGCACAGGCAACAGAAACAACAAAAATAGATAAATTGGACTTCATTAAAATTTAAAAAAAGCAACTTTTTTACATCAAAAGACACTATCAACAGAGTGAAAAGGCAACCCACACAATGAGAGAAATGTTTGAAAATGTTAAATCTGACAAAGGTTTAATACCCGGAAAATATAAAGAACTCATAACAACTCAACAAGAGAAAGACAAACATCCCAATTAAAAAACATGCAGAGGAGTTGAATAGACATTTCTTGAAAGAAGATATATAAATGACCAATATGCATTTCAAAAGATCTGAACATTATTACTCATTAGGGAAGTGCAAATCAAAACCACAGTGAGATACCATTTCACACCTATTAGGATGGCTATAATCAAACAAACAAAACCCAGAAAATAACAAGTGTTGCTGAAACACAGAGAAAGTAGAAACCTTGTACATTATTGTTGGGGATGTAAAATAATACAGCTGCTGTTGTAAACTGTTGGCCATTCCTCAAAAAGCTTGAAATAGAACTACTATATGACCTAGCAATTCCAAAAGATTGAGAAACAGGGACTCCAGAAGAAACATGTATGTCAATGTTAATTCAGGCATTAAAATTCCTCAAAAAGAGGAAACAACCCAAGGCTCTCTCGACAGATAAATGGATAGACAAAATGTGGTGTATACATACAGTGGAATATTATTCAGTCATAAAACGGAATAAAGTTCTAATACCTGCTACAATATGGATGAACTCTGAAAATATTATGCTAAGTGAAATAAGCCAGACACAAAAGGATAAATACTGTATAATTCCACTTATATGAAATATTTAGGATAGGAAAATTCATAGAGACAGCAAGTAGATTAGTGGTTGCAGAAAGGAGTAATAGGGAATTATTGCTTAATGGGTACAGAGTATCTGCTTCAGGTAATGAGAAATTTTGGAGATAGTGGTAATGGTTGCACACATTGTGAAAATAATTAATGCCACTGAACTGTACACTTAAAATGGTTAAAATGACATTTTATTATATATATAAATGTATATATATCTCTCTCTCACAATAAAAAGGAAATACTAATATTATAGTACTTATGTATCATAGTATAAAAACAGTAATCTCATTTTTAAATGAATATCTGAACCACGTATGGTATAATATATACCGGGACATGGATCATACTATCAAATAATAGGAGAAATTATCTTATATTTCTCTTATTATTAATCTATTATTATTAATAAAACCATTTATCCTAATCTTACCATTGATGATATTTAATGATATCATTAAATTATCATTTATCTTTAAGTGTTTTTGAGAAATACCAGATGGAGTCAAGTAAAGTGTTTATGAGCACAGACCTTGCAGCTGGATTTCTGTGGACTTGAATCCCAACTCTGCCATTTGTTACTTAAGTGATCTTGGGTAAGTTACTTAACTCTCTGTCTCACTTTCCTCATTTTGAAATACAGCTAATAACAGTACCTACCTCTTACATTTTGGAAAGTAGATAAATTAAAATTTATAAAGCACGTAAAACAGTGCCTATTTTATGGTAAATGCTATGTGTGTTTGTTAAATAAAATAAATTTTCCTAGTACAGTGATTGGTTGATTTAATCTGGAATAGCCTCCAGATTCTCAAAGTAATGCTGATGTAGTGGCTATAGTGGTTGTGTCATATCCCTTTGCTTGAAACAGAAATTTCATGGAGGTTATTACAATTTGACAAGTTTTTGTATGGCAGTGATACAGTGTAATTACATTTGGTGGAGAGAATAAAATGATTAAATTATGTCAACCCATCCCTGCATCTGAGATCCAAAGAAAATACAATTGAGTCCTTCTCACTTAGATAGATGGAAGGTGATGCCCAAATCTCTCCCCTCAGTGGGCAGGGAAGGTGAATTGCAGTCCTCCTGAGGGGTTCTGAGGGATGGAGCCTGAAGAAGGAGCCTTGACATTGAAAGCGCTGGGTCCACCAGCTACAACTGAGAGAGATACTAACCTTCAATTAGCCAAATGTACTGGCTGTGGGTGGAGAGGGACGGCCATGGACTCAAGAGCCAGAAAAGTGAACCTGAGAATAACAATTCAGCTGTTAACGGGAAGAGGTCTGGGTCAACTGCCTGTAGTTTTATTGTTGTCTAAAACTTGCTTTTATGTGCAAACCACAGTCCGGGAACTAGGAGGCAGATTTGGTCACTTGTTCATTCAACAAGCCTTGAGACATACATTGAATCCTCCTCTGAACACCGCACTACACGTGAAACGAGATGTGGAGCATTCAGACATCAGCGACGTACTGTGGTTAAAAAGGAAAAGAACCTTTGTGACCCCAGGGAGCTCTAACATTATTGCTGTTGTTTTTAAAAGGAAGTGAAAAAGGATACTGAATATTTCTTGCATGATGTCCCAGCAAGGAAATTCTTACACCTAGTTAAAAAAAAAAAAAAGAAAGAAACAAAGAAAAAAGGGAAGATTAAATCAACTTGGGAATAAAACTCTTTTGACCTAGTGACTTATTGAGGCAGAAATTCGCTTCCCTTGATGGTCGTTGAGATGCCTTGTTTGTTCTCACTTGATCCCTGGTCTCTTTTACCCTGCCCCCAACTCTCATTTGCTTGAAAAGAGTTAAAAGTCGAAGCAGTAAATCAGGAAGTCTCCAAACCCAGCAGGGTTCAGTTTACAGTACTGCAGGGTTAGGGCTGCAAACTGGAGTCATCTAATTTCCATTTTCAAAGCTGGACATCTAATGGTGGATTATCATTAATGGGAGACAGCACAGTGTCAAAGGGCTGTGTCGGGTTCCAGACCTTTTCATGCTTTAAATTCCTATGTTTAATCAAAGGTTAACCAAATCATTGCTGGTAGCAAACTGCAGCTTCAAGGTACGGTGGGTGGCCTGTCTTTGCCACCGAGTCAGCCATTGCTGATAAGAAAAAGAATATTCATATATACACATTCCTGGATGCTCACCACTTTGCAAAAACTGTAATAACCAGCTCATGAGAAATTGGGGCTGGAGAGGCTATAATAGCATTTTGTCTTTAATTGGGAACTAATTTGATTATTTGAATATATGATTATTGACTTGTTAAATAATCTCTTTAATTTGTTTGGTCAAACAGAAATGGGCACAACATATATTTTTTAATTTCTCGCTATTTTCCCAGACCTTACCTCAGCTGCTTCTCCAAGTTACTGGTAATTCTAAGGAGCTTCCAGTGAAGCTCTTTGCTGGGCCTCTACAGACGTGTGAAATTAGGAGAAAGTTCAAGTCAGTCTCAGCCGATGGCAGAGAGGAAACCTGGGCCGGCTTCCTCATTATGGTTGGCTTGGTAAGCAGGGATTTAGGAGTCTGAATTATTTGAAGTTGCAAGAACTAAAGAAGATGAAATTTTCCAAAATGAATAGCTGGAGACCTTTTAATTGTGTATAGGTAAGGAGGCCATAAACAGTGGTTCTCAAGCTTCAAAGTGCGTAGGAATCACCGGGCTGCATCTTAGAAATGTAGATTCCTAGTGTTAAACCCCTGGGGATTATTTAATCCACTCCCTCGTTTTACAGATGAAGAAATGGGGACACGGGAGTCAGAGAGCCATGCCATGTGCCCAAGGGCACCAGCCTGTCAGCAGAGGTGGGATTAGATCTGGCATCCCGACTCTCCGATGTGGGTAAGTATTCAGAGTTGAATGCAACAAGATTCCTGTCCTGAACCTAGACAGACACATAAACAGAGGACTCAATTCAATTGTGATCATTGTTATATCAACAGGGTAAACAAAGGGCTTTGGGACTAAGGTAACTGATGGGCAGGGCTGAGGAATGTTGAAGGTGTACTTGAAAGGTAGGGGTTTACCAAAATAAGCGTGTTGCCATCAATGATAACACAAAAGCAAAGGTGCATTAATGAGTTTGATGTGGTCAGGAGATCCCGAAAATTGTGCCTTGTCCATATTACTCAGTGTCAGGGCTGGCCTGTCGGCCAGGCCAGAGGCTGAACACGACTGGGGAAGTGAGTCGGGAACAGACTGTAAAGAGCCTTGTATGATATTCTAAGGAGTCATCACTGCGTCCTGTAGGTGAGTTGTTCTCCCCTTTAGCATGCGTGAGAATCACCTGGATGACTGTGTAAAGCACAGATCGACGGGCCCCACCTGCAGTTTCTGGTTAAGCAAGTCTGGGGCGGGGCACAAGGAGAATGTGCATATTTAACAAGTTCCCAGGTGATGTCAATGTCACTGCCCTGCCGCTGTTCAGGGGATGACACTGCCATCTTCTGCTGTGGGTGTTAGAGATCCAGAAGCAGTTTAGAAAAATAAAGGACATGATAGCATTTAAATTGTAGAAAGAAAATCCACGGTGGGATAGTGAAATTAGGGTGTGCTGGTTGCAGGGAAAAAAGAGGCCATATTGTCAGTTTATTGCCATTTACCGTGTGCCGCATTCTGTGCCAAGAGCTAAATTGCTAGCTTTCATTTAACATATTGAATCTACACAATTGCCAAGTCTTAAGCATAAGGCTTTGATCAGACTGAATGTTAGAATCACAGCTAATAAAGAGCCTTGGAAGGAGAGGAAGAGATACAGGTTGGTGTTCAGTGCTGAGACCAGCTGATGGCTGTTGGTGCAGTGGAATATTTCCACTGGAGTGAATGGACTTTGGGCACAGCTCGTCCTTCATTAGCTGTGGCGTGGGAAGGGACACTCATCCCCCCTCACCTCTTCTGGGCTCCAGTGGTCCTCTAAGTCAGGAACCTTGGCAGCCTCAATCAGATATCACCCTCCAAATGTAACGGCAATTTACCTGGACCCAGCTTAAAATCTGAATTCCTCATCCCAGCTTTCCAAGTTCTTCATCTAGCAAGTGTTAACTCCCACAACCTTTAAACATACACCGTTTATTTGTGAGAGGCTGGTTATCTTACCAGACCTCAAAGATGCCATTTTTAGTCTAATCTTCATGTCATTTCTCATACTAGTAAAGCCTTTCCCCTTCCCTGTCAAGTCAAATCCTACCCATCCTTCAAAGGCCCGCTGAGCACTCTTCCTTGAGCCCTCCCTATATTTTCTAGCCTGCACTGATCCAGCAAATTACAAAATCCTGTAACGCAATTGACTTGTAATTCACAATTTAGTCCTTAACTATGCCTATTTCTGGTCCCTGCTTAATGTCTCTTCATCAGTCTTAGTTTCTCAGCCAGACTGCCAACTCTTCAAAGTCATCTTCTGTGCTACCCAGGAAATTTGTCAGGTGCTCTGCACAGAATAGGGGAATTCCATTCTCAAGTGCTGATCTATAATGTCAATCTATAATGTCAGCGAAAGCAACTGCAGTTGAAACCTGAATCAAACATATATTAGAAGTGGCACAATGGGCTTCCCTGGTGGCGCAGTGGTTGAGAGCACTCCTGCCGATGCAGGGGACACGGGTTCGTGCCCAGGACCGGGAAGATCCCACATGCCGCGCAGCGGCTGGGCCCGTGAGCCATGGCCGCTGAGCCTGTGCGTCCGGAGCCTGTGCTCCGCAACGGGAGAGGCCACAACAGTGAGAGGCCCGCATATCGCAAAAAAAAACCAAAGAAGTGGCACAGTAAGATATTGTAGCAAATTACCTAAAAAAAAAAAAAAAACATAGAGCAGCTTGTTCACTGGGCTCCAGCTACACCAACCTTGTCTCGGTATTTCTTATGCTCCAAGCTCTTTCTCCCCTCCAAGCCTCTACGTTGTAGTGTCCCCCTCTGCATGGTGTTTGCGCCTTCCCCACCCATACCTACTCCTGGGTAATGCTCCCCACAAACTAGATCTGTTTGATGCTCTCATAACATCCTCTATCTTTCCTTTTTGTATCCATCATGGTTTGAAATTACACATGTGTTGGTGTGATTGTTTGATGACTCCTATTAACCCTACTAGGCTGGCAGCATCTTGAAGGCAGGGAGAGGGTTTCAACCCCTTTATATCCTCAGCTCATAGCACAAAGCCTGGGCATATACAGTGTTAAATATGTATTTATTGAATTAAAAAATGTGAGCAAAAATTATTAAAAATTAAAGTAACTAAATGTGTCTGATGGACATGCCATTCACCCCTTCTCACTGTGCTTGGTCTGTGGTAACATCTCCATTTTCTGTAGGCATGTCCCTATTCTTGCAGGCATCTGTCTTCTCTTTGTTTTTGGTTTTGTTGTTGTTGTTGTTTACTTTTGCTAGTTTCTAAAATGCAAACACCTAACCATAGGAAGAGGCAGGATTCATATAGATACAGAATCTTGAAGCTCCAGCTCCAGAAACGTGCTCTCTGCAGTCTCACCCCAGCTTTCTCTCCCTGTTTCTGGGACCAGCTCCAACTTGGCTTAACTCCTGGACGACCTGACACCCAGACCTTCTCTCCCTGGCAGACTCCTACACTTTTCCAGCTACAATGGCAGCATCTTGCAGATCATTCCCAGATCTACCTTTCTAAGCCAACCTTCCTACTCCTGTCCAGACCTACACTTATAAGCTTTCAGATGTTTTTGCCCATATATTTCACAGCCTGCAAACCTATCATCATAAAGACAAACATAATAATTGTTTTAGCCCCCAAGACTGTGCTTCTATCTTCTATCTTGCTTGTCTCCATTGGTAATAGGAGGATCACACCTCTGCAATTCTCACAGGCAGCCAAAGTGAGGATCATGGTAAATATTTCTCTTGGTTCACTTTTGTCTTCCCGTATTTTGTCCATAACATTTACAACATATCCGCACTTACTAGAAAAGAAGAAATTCATGCCTTGCTACTCACATGGAGGAATAACGGTAATACTGGCCTCCACTTTCTTTGGTCCATTTAATTTGGATTGACTTTTCTGTTCACACTACATGTGGTTGTCAAAGATTCTAACATGATTAATTCATAGACACACACACACACCATTTCTCTACAGAATATTATAAACTCTTAAAAAATGAATGTCTTATTTGCACTCTTTGTCTTCCTCCTTCCGACTCCTGCAATCAAGATAGTCACTGGCTTCCCTTCAGCCCTTTTATTCTCTTGAATTACCTCTATACTTTCTTCTGTGACATCCTGAAATCTGGTGCAATCTTTTTCTTGAGTTAGAAATATTTTAGAACCCCTTGTCCTTCAAAGAAGATCAAGAATTGACTAAAGCAGCCTACTTGCAACACCAGTCCTAAAAGGATAGGGAAGCATATTAATTATTTCCAACTTTCCATTAATTATCAATCTAAATTAACCATCCCTACACTTAGCTGAAATCTTTATTTAGATTTGACTAAAACAGTCTTTAGATTCTGTGTAGGGGAGAAAAAGAATCATGGACTGAACAGTCTAAAAACTTGGAAAGAAGATCTTGATATAAAGGGAGAATGAATAGTGGCAAAAATAGTTTTCCTTCTGATTTCTTTTTGTGTCCTAGCATCTCTCATTATCTTTGATGCACAATAATATTTGATGCTAAATAAATATTTGTAGAATGAATAAATTAACATGAACACAATACATGAAATGTAGCGTGCGTTCCTACTGGTTCCAAAGTATGCAGTGTTCTCAGTTCAATATGCTATAGTTTAATTTCTGTGTTTTGAAAACAATCTTGAAGATGCAGCCAAAGTACATCATATAAACTACGTTTTGAAAATCTTGTTAATTTATGTTTCATTTTAGAGGAATGCAATTTCTAATTTACTTCCCAGAGTCTTGTAAAATGGTGGTATTGATTACAATGTTTTACTTATACTTAGGAATCTCTCTAAGGTTTAAACTCAGCTTGAAAGCAGGGTCATGAATCTGTTCTTGAGTAAGTGTAAGGCAAAGTCGCTATAATCAGATAACTTTAGTATTCACAGTAAAAAATAAAAATAACATTGAAGTCATTTTAGGTAGACAATTTGGTATGGCTCCCCTGAGTCCCCTTAAGTAATTTTACATTCTGAGATCTCCGAAACTTTGATTGATGCATTGATAAATGCTTTCTTCTGTTTTAGATAACAAAGCAACCAATGACTAAAACTAAAGCCAAGTTTTGCCTTTAAAATATCCTCCAGTGAATGTCAAGCTATATCAAAGCCTAATTCACACTGCAATGCATATCGTGAATATTGTGCTGATCATAAATTGTGACTTTAAGTCCAGATCTTATAATGACAAGTCTGCTTTCAGTTATATTGTGGGTGAGATCTCTCTGAAGACCGACTGCAGGGATTACAAGGTCATCCTTGGCTCCAGTGAATTCCGTAAACTTGTGAATAAGAAGCCCTTATTTTTTCAGGGTTTTAAGTGTCATGATAAGGAATGGAATATGTCAATAACCTGCTCTGTAGGTTTCCTATCTTAGAGTCTGGATTTGATCACATCTCAGGTAATAGTTTTGCCTCATAATTACTTAAGGTGAATCATTTGGAAGCGTGGATGGCTACAGTGACTCAGTAACATTTGAAGTTACTTGGAGCTCAAGTGAATTCATTAACTTCAATCTACTGTTTTGATTAATATCAATCCCAGGATAACCAACCAAAGTTAGTTGATTTGGAGCACTTCCTTGATGATTTGTATTATTATTAAGTTTGATTGTTTGCCTCAAATTGTTCTTTCATAAGTGAGCTTTAACTGATACCGAACATCCAGTCTAATCCAGACTGCAGTAAGGAAATACACGAAAGCTTTCTCTGCATCAGTTCTCTGGTTAAGAAACTAGAGTTTCTCTCTCACTACAGATGCCATTATTCCAAACCCAAGAATAACTGGTTCCACAGCCACTAGAATGGTGTCCTCCTTCCCAGCATTGTGGCTGACTCAGCCTTACCCTTTGGTGCATGTACTTGATTCTTCTTGTCTCTGTGCCTCCTGCCTTCAATGACTTCCCTTTCCCTTCCTCAGAGTAAAAAAAACTTTTCTGACAGTTTCAGCTCCAGGGTGCCGATCCCTTTATTTTGAATTTCCTGACCCTTTTAGCTATTTGTATTACTCTTTATTTCATGTGTCAGTGGCCTGTCTCTCATTCTCAAAAAGGCAGAAACAATGTGTTTTTTTGTTTTGTATTGTTTTTCTTGGTATTTCACCCAGAGCCAACTTCAATACTCAGTATACAGTAGATACTTCAGATTCGGGTGAGTGAAGGGACATCAGTGCAATTTGGGAAAACCTTTCAATAGCGTTGTCTTGCCCCCTCAAAAACTCTTTTTTTTTTTTGTTAACCCCTTCAAACCAACTTTTAGGATGTTTGAAAACAAACAGTAACATGAATTATTATTATTACATCCTCCCACTCTCCTTTCTGATCATCTTTTGCAGTAGGAACTATCTGGAAGTATATTACCCAAGTGCATGCACTTGGAGAAAAAAAGGAAGAAATTCAGGAAAATAGCTCATTTTCAGGCTAATGATTCAGGATTGGTTTTATGGATTAACGATTATACTTTATTATATAGTTCTGAAATTAAAATAGATTTTGTTTCTTACTTAAGACACACAGCCTGAAATAAGTCATTCTATTTATAAAATTGTAAGAGGAAGGAGTTAGGAAATTGTGCCTGCTTGGTGCTTTGTGTTAGATTTTTCTAGCTAAGTCATTTCTGAAATAATCTAAATGTGTAGAAGGCTAGTTACTCTTCTGCAAGTCTGATACTATTGTTTCATAGACCTGGTAGCAAAGCAGAAGCAGGCTGTTGAATTTAAGTGAAGCTGAAACCAAAGGCTTCCTGCATCACACCTGTTAACCACCGTAATGAAAGGCCAATTTAAACACTGCTGGTTGTCAAAAACTGCTTGTGTTACCACAAATTCACTTATGACTCTCTTGGGAACATCGCTGCTGTGAAATCTATAGAATTAGAAACTGCCCCCAAATTCTACTCAGCAGAGAATGCCAACATTTCACTCAAATTCCACTTGTTTGTCAAATGAGCAGGGGCAGGGAAATTGATGAGGGTACTAATTATTCTTGAAAGAGCCAGAGAGGAGTGGAGAACATTCCAAGACTTCACAATGAAGCAAGGAGCAAAGGAATGAATTTCCCCCAGACTTTAAAAGGCTTCAGATCCACAGACAGCAGAGCTGTGAATTAGAAACAGGTCTCCTCATCTACTGCCATCCTAACATTTCCCTTGTGGATTAAGGCAGTTGGAGTATAAATTTTTGAAAACTGTGAAATTTTCCCTTCTTTCCAACACTGAATATCTATGCATAATAGGAGGATATAGACCATAACTGCTTTGACTCATCTTTTGTCTTCCTGGGTTTTATGAAAATTGTTTTTTCCCCTAAATACCAAAAAGGGACACCATGATAGTTCAGACGGTGAAGGCTTTCAGAGAAAGGTTCAACTACTCACTATTTAAGCTAACTATGCAAATATGAAATTACTCTGGACTTTAAAAAGGCCAAGTGGGATTTGGTTTTTAACCTGCAGATGTGTCAAAGTTACAAGTCAAAAATTTCAAGAAGAGCTAGAGCCAGTTCTTTGACTTACTACACTAAAACACATTGGCAACTATTTTAAGTTCCATGCAAGGGAAAATAAAATATCCAAATTGTCTTCTGCATGTGTCTTTAGATTATAAAGAATATACTAGAAAGCAAGGGCCTGAGAAAGAGAAATAAGCTTGGGAGAGTGGTACACATTGCCAGAAGACCTTGGGTTCACTCTGCCCACGTGAATTTGCATTTTTTTTTTTTTTTTAATAATACACAATGTATTTATTTATTTATGGCTGTGTTGGGTCTTCATTTCTGTGCATGGGCCTTCTCTAGTTGTGGCAAGTGGGGGTCGCTCTTCATCGCGGTGCGCAGGCCTCTCACTATCGCGGCCTCTGTTGTTGCGGAGCACAGGCTCCAGACGCGCAGGCTCAGCAATTGTGGCTCACGGGCCCAGTTGCTCCATGGCATGTGGGATCTTCCCAGACCAGGGCTCGAACCTGTGTCGTCTGCATTGGCAGGCAGATTCTCAACCACTGCGCCACCAGGGAAGCCCGAATTTGCATTTTTAATTAGACATGAGGAAAGATTTAGAAACTTCCAAGCCTAAAGAAATGAAATTTTATTCTTTGGAAATCAAGTGGCATGACTGGTATTTAAGATGGAAAAGATTTAAAAGTATGCCGAAGAAGAATGGGTCGCTTGATATCCCAAAATCATACCAGTGAGATAGCAAAAAATTTTCAATGAAAATTTACCATTTGCTGAGCACTGCTGTTAGGTCCGACAACAACTTGCGCTTGCCTTCAAATTGCTTATAATTCATTAGTGTTCTAAGAAGCACAAAGCAATCTTATGCGAACGTGTTTAGTTAAAGATACAGCACAGCATAGAAAGAGATATGTGAAAGTATGAAGTTAGGAAAACCAGTTCTCCATGCTGAGATGGCAAAGAAAATTTATGATAATTAAACATGCACAGTTACTTGCTTTGCCTAATTGTAGAAACATTCCTACTGGCTGAAGTATGCTTTTCTGCTTTCGAATTGACCCTAAGGTCTTTCATTATTAATTTAATGGGGAACATAAGCAATCCTGAGAAATCCTCCCATTTCTCACCTTCTATGTCACCTCTTGACAATCACAGCCCTCTCGCAAAGGGTGGTTGATAGCATCAGAACCAGTTTAGCACAGTGGCCATAATTTCTTTCTTTTATTCACTATAAAGTGTTTAAACTACCCCAGGAACTCAGACAGAGCCAGGTATACCCAGATAAAAGGTAAGGCTTGTTTATTAAAAGAAACTACCATGAGGAGTTATGGTTGGATGACCCCATTTGAAGCGAGGAAATGTGTTGGAAACACACTCAGCTAGGACAGAAAAGACATGTTCTTCCCAGAGGCTTGCTAAAGCTTGTTCTAGGCCAATACATTTGATCTCAATGATCTCCCACAACTAGGACTGTGACTCAGTAAAATGGAGTAATACTGTCCTTGGTTTCTGAAAGTAAATACAAACTACAGGTACCATCTGGACATGCAGGTGCAACTGAGAGTCTTGTTCATCCTGTGCCTATTAAGCCAGGACAGAACATCCTATCCAAGGATGCCCTGATTGCAGTTTCAGAGAGGCGGCCAAAGGCAGGAAACCGTTTCCCAGGCACATGTGTTATTCAAGGGACTTGTAAATGTTCTGGGGTTATTCAATTTTACAACCACCAGGTCTGGATTACAGGAAACTATTCTAAACTAGGGCAGAAAATCTATAACAGAAGCAATCCAGATAGCTTCCAGGATAAGGATAGTGATTCAAATCTTTAAAGAGGTTTTGTCTTTTGGTTTTGTTTTGTTTGTTTACTAGAGAGTGGCTAGATCAGCCAAGCCTAAGTCCATGGAACAGCAGAGTGAGACCACTATCTCAGGCAGATTATTGATTATTGACATTTAAAAAATCTTACATAATCTTCATTCTGTTGAGAAGCGTACTTGAGAGCTAATTACATGTGTTGGGCTCCTTTTTTTTTCCAGCTGTGTCTAAAGCAGGAAATGATAGTTTGCTCTCTGGCTAAAAGAATTGTTAAGCACCTAATTGGGTCAGAAAATTTCTGCCCAGTTTTGTGGGCCCAGGGGACCTTAGATATAAGAAAGACTCAAAATGAGAGTGAAGAGGGGGTGGGAGGGCACTGTCCTTAGAAGCCTTCCTTTGTGACTTACTGGTTATACATTATCTCTCTTCTGCCATTTAGCTCCTCCCCTCTTGTGTTTTCTTTCCCCTTCTTTGAACTTTGGGTAGTAGTCAAGTCTTCAGGCCATGCTGCCTCTTAGAGGTGGCGGGAGGTAATGGGGAAGCTGTAGGTTGAGACTGCCTGCAAGTCACCTCACACGTTTGCCAAGCCAGCCCACTCTTCTCAAAGCTGCCATGTTCTCAAGTCTTCCCTGGTGGCGCAGTGGTTGAGAGTCTGCCTGCTGATGCAGGGGACATGGGTTCGTGCCCCGGTTTGGGATGTTCCCACATGCCGCGGAGCGGCTGGGCCTGTGAGCCATGGCAGCTGAGCCTGCGCGTCCGGAGCCTGTGCTCCGCAGCGGGAGAGGCCACAACAGTGCGAGGCCCGCGTACTGCAAAAAAAAAAAAAAAAAAAAAAAATCAAGTCTTCTATATATAAGGACAATCCCCTTTGTTGGAGGAAGATTTTTCTTACCAGAATTTTGGAAATTCAAAAAGCATTTCTTCATACAAACCACTTCAGAAGGACCCAAGTCATTCACAGCTTGTATATGATTACAAATGAAGTCTCCTCTCAGTAGACAGTATCATCTCCAAACCTGCACCAGCAAAGCAATATTAGCACACGCTGTATGCTTCCTCTTTTCTGAAGTTGGCTTAGCACCTTCGCTGTAATGATATACACAAAAAATTCTAATAAGCCAAGGAATGAGAGCAAGGGGCTGTTCTCCCTCAAACCATGGGCTTGCTAAGTGTAGCTCTGTTGGATTCCTCAAAAGGCTTGTACAGTTTCTCTCCCACATGAGATTAGAATAGACTGATGTATATAATTCTGAGTAATTTGCCAGCCCTTCCCCCTTTTTATCACAATGGGGTTATGTTAATCATCATCTTTATCTTCAGGGATCTCATTTTGACCTCAACAAAGTTGTGAAAATATCAACTGACAGTTCTCCAGTTTCTACTCTAACTTCCTTTATCACTCTTGGATATGTAATGTTTGGCTTGATGCCCTGTCCATTATAGCATCTAACACTTGCAGTGTCCCAGCCAAAGCTGTTCACACAGTCTTACTCTGTTTGATATCCAGAGCAACTTAATCCCCACTTTAGGCAAGTCTTACTCCTCTGTGTCCATCACTGATTTTTGGATGGGGAAAGAATGATCGTTCTGCAATTTTTTAGTTTCATAGCCCTCATTTCAAAATTATGCTTCTTTCCCCCCTTTTCTGAAATCAGTGTTTTCTATCACTATTTATTTATTGTATATAAAAGAAACCTGATAAACTAAAAGTTTGATGAAAAAAATGCATCCTTCCGCATACCAAACCACCAGTTATCTTGAGGTATAAACATATTTATTGTCTTTGGAGCTGTAGGTGTGAGGAAATACAAGTTAAAACAATAATTTTATATAACTTGGGCTTATCAACTTGACAAAATAAAGAAAGGATAAATTATTGATGAAAATATAATTGGTGTACCCTTTCTAAGAAAAAGCAGAAAATATGTATGAAACATTTTTAAATGCACATATGTTTTAAGCGCCTTTAAAATTTTTATCCTGAGATTATTATTAAAATCATGGGCAAATGATTGATGAACAAGATGCATTGCTGAACCATTACTCATTTTTATTTTATTTTATTATTAAAAAAATTTTTATTGGAGTATAGTTGATTTACAATGTTGTGTTAGTTTCCGCTGTACAGTAAAGTGAATCAGTTTTATATATACACATATATCAACTCTTTTTTAGATTCTTTTCCCATATAGGTCATTACAGAGTATTGAGTAAAGTTCCCTGTGCTATACACTAGGTCCTTATTACTTGTCTATTTTATATATAGTAGTGTATATGTCAATCCCAATCTCCCAATTTATCCCTCCCCCCTCTTTCCCCCTGGTAACCATAAGTTTGTTTTCTACATCTGTGGGTCTATTTCTGTTTTGTAAGTAGGTTCATTTGTACCAACTTTTTTAGATTCCACATATAAGTGATATATGATTTGCTTATGTCTGGCTTACTTCACTCAGTATGGCAATCGCTAGGTCCATCCATGTTGCTGCAAATGGCATTATTTTGTTCTTGTTTATGGCTGAGTAATATTCCATTGTATATATGTACCACATCTTCTTTATCCATTCCTCTGTCGATGGGCATTTAGGTTGCTTCCATGTCTTGGCTATTGTAATAATGCTGCAATGAACATTGGGATGCATGTATCTTTTTGAATTGTTTTTTTCTGTATATATGCCCAGGAGTGGGATTCCTAGATCATATGGTAGCTCTATTTTTAGTTTTTTAAGGAACCTCCATACTGTTCTCCATAGTGGCTGTACCAATTTACATTCCCACCAACAGTGTAGGAGTGAATCATTACTTGTAATCAAATGTCTTACAATAGGAGATTGATTAAGTAAACTGGTTATATTTATGGAAGAAAATATGTGAGCACTAAAAATTAGGTTTTAATGTAAAATTCTTATACTTTTAAGTAAAAATTGAGCAGACTATAAAATTTTACATATGGAATGAAGACCTATCTATCTAATCATACATGTTTACACTGAAATTAAAAAATTTGTATCTCTAAAGGGAAAGTTATTTTGTTTAACAAGTGTCAAGTTTTTGAGTTTTGCATACTTCTCTATTAATAGGTCAGATTATAGCATAATTCCCCTATTTTAAAATATACAGAACAATTGTATAAGCATTTTTAAACATAGATTACAAGTATAAAGAGTCAGTCGTTTGCAGCTGCAACTTTTAAAAACAAGTCCATCACCTCAGACTTCAAAACAAGGCTAAATGAAATATGTCATATAACATATTATCATAATATGCTTTTTTGAAAGCAGATTACTGACGTTGCTCTAAAAATAGAAAACTAAAATAAATTGTTCAAAGGTGATATTTTCTATTATTGGTTATTGGGTATAAAATATTTTTTTCCTTTTCAAAATACTGTGGCTATAAAGTTTTGCAGAGTGTATATGTGGTAGTTGTCAAAGATGATATTTTCTATTATTGAGTTATTGGGTATAAAATATTTTTTTCCTTTTCAAAATACTGTGGCTATAAAGTTTTGCAGAGTGTATATGTGGTAGTTGTCTTTCTACAACTAATTCACAACATTATCATCCAGGTCTCTAGGTGTTAACATGCCTTAAAGGCAGACAGACAGAAGTTGCTCTGGGCTAATACTGCTGCTCTATTTAAAGCATATACTAGAAGGCAAGTTGCCAGCCCCCTTCCAATAAAACAAGCATAGTAATAAATAAACAGTGGACCTTCAATGAAAATCTATTAATTTCAACAGTTATTCAGTGAGCCTCTATTACATTCCTAACTCTATCTTAATCTTTATATAGATAAGAAGAGGTATAAGAGTTGTTGCATTCTAAACTCAAGGATTAAAATTTTAACAAAGAATATTAAGGAGTGGCACAAATGAGAACATTAGTAATAATACAAACATATTTGAGCAGGGGGATGGCATAAAAATCAGAGACATGAAAAAAAAATCAGAGAAATAGTCAAAAATGGTATCAGCAAAAGGTTATTAGAAAAGCTGATTATTGTTTGTTGGATGTGAGTAGACTGCAGGATGCAAACTCAAACATCCACAGGGAAGGTAAGTGTACAAGACAGGGCATTGTAAAGATGTAATGGGCAGGGACGGAGACAATGGGAAAATGGAGCAGGGACAGTCACTGCTCTGCCCCAGCAGGTTGTTGTCAAAAGGTCAGTGAAGATCTGGTGTTGTCAGATCTTGGGTTTTTCAATCTTAGTTGCCTGCCTGTAAACAAAGGGAAGTCATGGCCAAGAGAGTGGTGCCACTTGATTCCCTTTACCCAGTCCTAGCCCACAAATGGGTCAGAGTTCCAATCAGAAAAGCAGAGCTCAGGGAGATATAGATATAGATATAATTTATTATAGGGATTTGACCTTATGCAATCATCAGAGCTGGTTACACAGTCTGTTTCAAGCTGTTGTTTATTACTTGTGTCTCATACTGGAAGCTGAAGCCTAGAAAACAAGTGGTTAAGAAGGGAGAATGGACATGAGGGGGAAACAAGGAAAAACTAGAACCTGTAACATTGAACTGTAGCCCATGAACAAGAACTGGCCCCTGCAGTGGTCTCTCCCTGTTCCCAAGCTTCACCCTCTCATGACGGAGGAGCCCTGCAGGAGAAACTGTGCTCTGAGCTGCTGCCCCCCTGCCAGCGGCGCCAGCCGTTTAGCAGTAACGTGTGAGCTGCAGCAGCATCTTGGGCTCTCCTCTGACCTCCAAGCATGAAAAGTGAGATGCTGCTGCCTGATTCTCTTCAGCTTCTTTACTCTTGGGACAAATGTGTGTTAGCTTATTGACAAAAGGTGCCAGTGCCTCCTGTGGGACATTCCCATCATCAAAGTTGGAGGCTTGGGAGAGTGGAGAGAACTTGGACAAGATATTAAGCAATTTCAGTTCTGGATCTTGATCTATGCAGATTAAATGACCGTAGACTAGTCACTTAACTTCTTTGGTGCTCAGTTTTCTCACCAGTAAGATGAGAGAATTAGGGTCAACTCTAAACTGCCAGTCTAAGAAAACCAATGATTATGAAAAGGAAAATAATACGCAAAAATTGTACCAGGGAAGACTTCTTACGGCTTTGTTATGTGATGTGTATAGGTGCTAAACAGAGGATCTGAAATTAAGAGCACAGGCAGGCCAATTTAGAGGCAATGGTATGAAATAAGGAGAGACAGAAAGACAGGGATGTGGTGCAAAGAATAGGATGAAAATGTGGGAGACTGGGACTCTTGTCCTGGCTTCCCCTCAGACTCCTTAACCTAAACCCAGTCACTTAGCTTATGAGGGTCTCAGTTTTCTCCTCTGTAACGTGAAAGCAGGAGGCAGTGGTGCTCATCATGGCTCACAGTGGAATCCCCTGAGGAGCTTTCAAAAAATATTGATGTGCAGGTCCCATCCCCAGAGATCCCGATTTAATTGTTCTGTGACATGACCTGCACATCAGGATTTTTTAAAGCTCCCCAGATTCTAATACGCAGCTAAGCTTGAGAACTCCTTGTTAGAATTTGCTTTAGTAATGGCAATGTGATTTAAGGGCTGGGGGAAGTGTCTCCCTCCTAACACACACATATGTGTCCATCACAAACCTGTCAGACTGCACAATAGTTCATCCTTAGAGGTTCATCCCGCTGGGTATTAAAGCCTCTTCACTACTTATTAAAATTCATACCCTCCTGCTAAATGTGACACCTTGAACTTAACAATAAGTATATCTTACCTAGAATCATAAATACTAATTTGGAAAGAATCTCAGAGGTTACAAGTTCAAACTGGCAAGTATTTTTACTGTGATTTTTATAGATGAGGAAGCTGAAACTCAGGGATGTCTTTCCCCAGCATTATTCTTTTCCATAGCATTTATTTTGGTGTGGATGTGGGGAGAGGTTTTAATTAATGTCTTTTTTCTTACATAATATTTTTTAAAATAAGAGGTTTTGGACTGTGATTGTGTGACCATGTATCATTTAAAGACCTTGTGCTTTTATGTCAATCTATTTTAGAGTTTAAAATAAATTCTTTTTGGGTGAGAATCCTCATAAATGATGTTTTAGCCTTTAATATGCCTCATTTATCTAAATCAGCATTTCCTGCTCTGTTTCATCATCGCCCTCTGATTGCTTCCTATGATTTACCTTTCACTCTTCATACCTTTCATCTTAACCCACAATAACTCTACTCTGTTGGCCAGAGAGAATATATCATTGCCAAATTCAAAAGCAAAAAGAGCTCTCCCTTCCATTAAAAGACATAAACAGCTGTCATGTAATGTATACGTCTATTCTCAAAGACATGTTGGACATTTTGCATATCTGGGAATTGTTCGAGGTTCCACTGGGGTGAATGAATTAAACTCTATAAATTTGCAACACATTAAATCAATCAATGCCTAAAGATAAAGTTCTGGTCTAAGCTTTGCCTACTCTAATTGGAGCACACCCTTTCTCTCCCCTGTAATCAGCGTAGTGCTGTCTGAATCAACCTATCTGAATCAAACTGAGGTATTTTAGGACCAGATGTTGGTGAAATGATTTTGCAAAGGTATGATCTCATCAGGGATTCCATGTTCTAAGAGGCTCACACAAGCAGGAGATTATGACCAATGTATTTGTTACTCTTTGTGACCTAAATTCTAATTGGAATCATACAAATCTTGTCAAAATTCTGTTACTGGTTTACTTCTCCATTGGGGAAAAACAATCATTTTTCTTTACAAAAAAACCCCTGCAAACCTTCAGATAATTAAAAAAATCCTCATAAGCCTGGTGTTTTCCTTCCTTTAATATCTACTCTAATCTTTTAATATCTAATCTGAGTATAGAGTTTTAGTATATTATATATTGTTTAAGATATTATTTACATGAGGGGCATTGCTGTAATATATTGAGCTGAGAAAATACTTGGTATGATACATTTTGCAACCAGAGAGAGAAGGAATCTTTTAAGATTTTTCATAAGTGTGATCAAAATTTCTTCATTGACTGGCCTCATGCAATCATTTTTAAAGAACTGAGAGAATATAATCTTTAATGATACCTATCCAGAAAGAACTAAAAAATGCATTACTTTCACTTGGGAAACTTGCTTATGTGATCTGAAGTGCTTTTGTTTAAAGGTTTAATACTGAAGAAGTCCCAGGAATTTTCTTTGGAACTTGGGAATTTATTCACAAATTAATGACTTTGACTACAAATTCCTATTCTCTCCCCTTCATTTTGAATCAAATAATATGCCAAAGATGTTTTAATAAAATTTGTTTTGTGGATCACACAGTTTTAAATTATAATAATCAACGTAGAATGATGTGGTAAACATTCCTGAAGTTTAGTCTTTAACTCACCATATAGTTGTTACTTGAAAATTGGCGGTTACCGTTTTAAAAAGCTCTAGTATTCTCATTAGTAAAACCTATTGTGTGAGAACGAATGATAATGTATGTAAAATACCTTGAAAAGTGCCTAACAAAATAGCAGCTACTTAAGAGAAAAGAGCCCTTTTAAAACAAAACATGTTTATTCATGAGAGACTTGTTATTTAACCAATTACCCCTACCATTAAGGATTCCATCAAGTTTTATCTTCTCCAGAAGGATAGTCCCCCAAATTTGGCAACACCTAGATCTCACCACGTCTTCCTCATACTTAAGGTCTCTTCATACTTTGCTATCTGATTATATTTCATTTATCATTATAAAAATCTTTATTTTTTCTCCATTTATTTAATATTCTCATAGAATCATGTTATTTAACATTAGAGGAATGTTATAAAATGGTCTGTTTCTATAGAGAAAGCTGTATTGTATGTGCATTTGTGCACATTTTGTTATATATTTTATTTATTTAAATATAACAGCTTTATTGACATATCATTGAAATATTATCTATTTCACCCATTTAAAGCATACAATCCAATAATTTTTAGTATATTCAAAGAATTATGAACCCAGCACTGCAATAAATTTTACAACATTTTCATTATCCTAAAAGGAAACCCAATAGGCATTATCTGTCTTACTCTCCATTTTACCCCAACTTTACGACCCCAGGTAATTATTAATCTAATTTCTGTCTCAGTAGTTTTGCCTATTCTAGACATTTCATATAAATGGGATCATATATTAGACAAAGATACACACATATCATATTTTATTTAGGGCTCATTAGATGATGGTTATTTAGGCTGTTTAGGGGTTATTATGAATAATGCTGCTATGGATATTTGTGTAGAAGTTTCTGTGAGGACATATGTTTTCATTTCTCTTAGGTGTTTTCCTAGGAGTGGAATTTCTGGGTGATATGGTAACTCTATGTTTAACCTTTTGAAGAACTACCAGATGGTTTTCCATTATTTTACATTCCCAGTGGCAATGGATGAGTGTTCTAACGTCTCCATATCCTCAACATCATATATTATTTTCTGACTTTTTAACTAAATCTATCCTAGTGGGTATGAAGTGGTATCTCATTGAGATTTTGACTGTATCCTGCATTTTCCTGATGAAGAATGATGTTGAATATCTTTTTATGTGCTTATTGGCTATTTGCATTTTTTCTTTGGAGAAATGTCTATTGAATTCCTTTGTGAATTTTTGACTGGGTTGTATTTTAGTATTTAGTTGAGAGAGTTCTTTATGTATTCTAAATACAAATTACCTCTCAATGCAACATTTTCTTGCATCATGTGGGTTGTCTTTTCATATACTTGATGGTATTCAAAAAACAAAAGATTTCAATTTTGATGAAGTTCAATTTATTTAATTTTTTCCTTTTGTTGCATATACTTTTGGTGTTATATCTAAGAAGGCTTTGCCTAACCCAAATGCCAAAAATTTACTCATATTTAATTCCTTTAATGATATTTTCACTATTTTTTTAGTTATTTCTCAGTGGTTGCTTTAGGACTTGGTATATGTACCTAAACTTATCAGAATCTACTTCAGATTTATACTAACTTTATTTAAATTAGATATAGAATTATTACTCCTATATGACTTTTCCCTCTTCCCCTTTTTGTGCTATTATTCCCATATGTCTTGCATCTACATATGTTGCAAACCAACAACACATTTTTTAAAAAAAATTTATTTATTTGGTTGCGTCGTGCATGCATTGCAGCCTGCAGGATCTTTCATTGCGGTGTGTGGGCTTTTCATTGCGGTGCACTGGCTTCTCTCTAGTTGTGGAGCACGGGCTCCAGAGCACATGGGCTCAGTAGTTGCGGCACATGGCCCCTCTAGTTGTGGTGCATGGGCTCTAGAGTACACAGGCTTACTTGCCCCACACCATGTTGGATCTTAGTTACCTGACCAGGTATTGAACCCATGTCCCCTGCATTGGAAGGTGGATTCTTAACCACTGAACCACCAGGGAAGTCCCCAGTAATACATTTTTATATTTATTATCTAATGTTATTTTCTGTACTCTAAAGAAACTGAGAGAAGAAAGAAGAGCTAGTATATATATTCATATAGTTTGTTGTAGTAATTTTCTTATTTAATATTTCTTGATCTCTTCCTTTCTTTCTTTGGATTCTAGTTACCATCTGGTGTTGTTCCTTACTCTAATATAGCTTTGTTCCTACCCAATTTCTTGGTGCTGTTATTGTCAAATATATTAGTTACATATATTGTAGGCCAGTAACATAATTTTATACATTTTGTTTTATGTGATTGCTTTTTAGATTAGTTAAAAGAAGAAAGGAGACAATACATAATTTTTACTGTCTTTTATAATTATCTATATAATTACCTTTATTTCGTTGCTGTGTGCAGGCTTTCTCTAGTTGTGGCGAGCATGGGCTATTCTTCACTGCAGTGCGTGGGCTTCTCATTGCAGTGGCTTCTTTTGTTGTGGAGCATGGGGTCTAGGCACATGGGCTTCAGTAGTTGCAGCACATGGGCTCAGTAGTTGTGGCTCACGGGCTCTAGAGTACAGGCTCAGTAGTTGTGGCACACAGGCCCAGCTGCTCCACGGCATGTGGGATCTTCCTGGACCAGGGCTCGAACCCGTGTCCCCTGTGGCAGGAGGATTCTTAGCCGCTGCGCCACCAGGGAAGTCCCCATAATTACCTTTATTGGAACTCTTATTTTTTTTTTTTCCTTGAGGTGGATTACTTACTGTCTGGCATCACTTACTTTTAGCTTGAAGAACTTCCTTTAGTATTTCTTGCAAAGAAGGTCTGTTAGCAATAATTTTCCTAAGTTTTGCTTGTCTTGGAATGTCTTTACTTTGCCCTCACCTTTTAAAGATAGTTTTGCTGCATATAAGATACTTAGAGGCTTTTTTTTCTTTCAGCAGCTTTAATATCATCCTTCTTCTTCGGGCCTCCATTGTTTTTAATGAGAAGTCGTCTGTTAATATTACTGTTTTCTTGTTTGTGATGAGTTGTTTTTATTTTAGCTTTCAAGATTTTATCTTTGGCTTTTACTGTTTTCTCTATGATATGTCTGTGTGTGGATTTCTTTCTGTTTATCTTATTAGGAATTCTTTAGATGTGTAGATAAAGTTTTTTTTCTTATCATATTTGGGTAATTTTCTTTGACTATTTTTTCTAACCTTTATCCTCTCCTTTTGACACTCCTGCTACATGTATGTTGGCAAGCTTAGTGATGTATCACATTTCTCCGAGGCTGTGTTCGGTTTTTCTTCGTCATTGTTTTCCCTCTGTTCTTCAGATTGCATAATCTCTATCCATTTATCATCAAGCTTTACTGGTTCTTTCTTCTGCCAGTTCAGACCTACTATGAGCCCCTCATGAATTTTTCATTTCAGCTGTTACACTTTTTTTTTTTTTTTTTTTTTTTTTTTTTTTGTGGTCCACGGGCCTCTCACTGCTGTGGCCTCTCCCGTTGTGGAGCACAGGCTCCGGACGCGCAGGCTCAGCGGCCATGGCTCACGGGCCCAGCTGCTCTGCGGCATGTGGGATCTTCCTGGACCGGGGCACGAGCCCGTGTCCCCTGCATCGGCAGGCGGACTCTCAACCACTGCGCCACCAGGGAAGCCCCAGCTGTTACACTTTTCAACTCCAAAATTTCCATTGATTTTTTAAAGAATTTTTATCTCTATTGATATGTTCTATTTCATGAGACATTGTCATATTTTTTCATTACTTCTTTAGTCATGGTTTACTCTAGTTCTTGAACATGTTTATAGTAGCTGTTTTGAAATTTGTTTCTGGTAAGTTTGGCATGCAGGCCTTCTTACATTACCTTCTACTTTTTTGTTTTTTTCCCTGTGTGTGAGAAATGCTTTCCTGTTTCTTTGCATGTTTCATAGTTTCTGTTGAAAACTGGCCATTTTAGAGCATATATTTTAATGGTTCTGGATATGACAACCCCCGCATGTCTACCTCTTCCCCTGGGCTTATTGTTGTTGTTTGCTTATTTGTTTAGTGGCCTGGCCAGACTGTTTTATGGAGTCTATATCCCTCGCAGTATGAAGTCTCTGATGTTGTTCCTCAGAGGGCATAGCCTTGTGCATGTGCACAGTCCCCCGCAGTAGATGTAGCCAGGTCTCTCTTTGACTGCTTTTTTCCCATGATCTGCGTTAAACTAGCTGCCTCTTTTGGTATCACACCCCGTTGTTAGCTTCCAGTCATTGCTATCTGATTTCTCTATTGTTTTCAATAATTCTCTGGATCAGAAACTACTCCACAGCATGATCCGTTTAAATTCAGATGTCTTTGAAGAGGTACTTTTTGAAGCCAGGCTTTGAGGTTTGTTCTGGACACTAAGCGTATTCTTAGTTATCTCTTTTTCTGGTTCTCCCTGGTAACTAGTTGGCCTAGGATTTAGTTTGTTGCTCTCATGGAGCTACCAGCCCCCTCTTTATTTCTTCATGGTTTTAAAGAGTGACATTGGACTTAAAACTTCCCTGTTGTCTGTTCTGAACAAAGTTAATTCCATGGGAAAAACATTGGGACTCTTTGTTATTATGTCCTACCTCCTACCCTTGGTCAAAATCTTTGAGATCTGCCTCCAGAACTGGAGTTACAGTTCTGCTTTATGAGCAGATCATTCAGCAGTGGCAGTAGCATCTAGTCTTCTCAACTAGTCAACTCTCTCAGAGTAGAAACTCTGCCAAAAAAGTGAGCTGGGGTGAGGTGGATTAGGGCCCCAGTTCCTGGGCTGCCACACCTAGAGTAGAGCCTCCACCCTATAAGAAGGAACTGGGTGGAGGAAGGCCCCCCGCCCCCAACTTCTTAGCCTTGCTCACCTTAAATATGGCCTCTGCAACAGAAAGCTGAGGGGGATGAGAAGCACTAGTGTCACGCACAACTTGGGGAGATACCATAGCCTTCACTGAGAGCTGGGGGGTAGAAAGTGGGGAGCAGGAATCTTGTGTTCTTGGTTATATTGACCCAGATTAGAGCTTCCATCATGTTGAGCTGGGGGCAGAGGAGGCAGAGAGTAGGTCATGCTCAAGCACCACAGTTTGCCACTGTTCTTACTGAGACTTAAGTGATGTTCTTGAATAAATGTTTGTGTTTTCAAAAAAAAATTATTATTAGCTGTATGTCCCTAGGAAAACTTGCAGAGATTTCAAATGGTTGTTCTTTATAATTTTCATTAGTTATGGTTGTTTTGCTGGGGAGCAGGTCTACAGAGCTTCTCACACCATCAGTCTGGAGGTGGATCACCTATTCAACACATTTTCAACTATACAAGGGGAAGACATGTTCTTCATCCTACCACAAGCAACTATTGCTAACATTTTGCTCTGTTTCCCTCCAGGACATTTTTATAGACTTAATTTCTTTCATTTGTCATTCTTTCCATCCATCCTTCCTTCCTTCCTTCCTGTTTTCTTCCTTCTTTCCTTTCTATTTAAATGTTGAAAATTCCTGCTCCCCCTATCCCCACCCCGCAGTTCTCAGTTGAAGCCTGTGGTATTCTCCCCAAGTTGGGCAGGACACCAGCTCTTCTCATAACCTTCAGCTTTCTTGTTGCAGAGGCTGTATTCTAGGTGAGTGAAGCTAAGAAGTTGGCAGGGGGGCTTCCTCCACCCAGTCTCCTCTCATGGGATGGAGGCTCTCTTCCAGGTGTGTCAGGCTAGGAATTGGGGCCCTAATCCACATCAGCATAGCTCACTTTTTTGGCAGTTTCTACTCCGAGAGAGTTGACTACTCTCTGTGCAGTTTTATATATTTAATATTCTAAGATAATAATTTTATACATTATTTAATATTTTAATATTCTGGATATATATTAGTAATATTATATTTCTGACATTTATTGAGCACACATTGCTCAGCATTTTATGTATACCATCTCAACATTCATACTTATATGAGATGGAGGTTCTTACAGCCATCTTATCATGTTTTACAGATAATGAAACCAAAATTCACTTAGAGAGAATAACCATCAAAGCCATAGAACTAGTTAGGGATGGAGCCAGGGGGATCACAGTTCTGTCAGGTTCTAATTAACATGGTTGTGCATAATTTTTTCTGCCTTTATTATTATTTCTTTTTTAAGGTAGATTGCTAGAAGTAAAACTACTAGGCCAAAGGAAATGAATATTTAAATTTTCTTAATAAGAATTGATGAATTGATTTCTAGAAAATTATTATTTTTTAATTATTTTTCTGTGCTGCAGTTAATGGGGACTAGAATATTCCCTTCAGTTTTTCACCAGAAATAGCATTACATTATCATTTTCTTTTATATTCTGTTATTACTGATGTTGAAAATGTTCCAATTCTCTCGGTATAAATTATTTATTTATACATTGAGATTCTTGGGGCTTTTGTTACTATTTTTATGAGCCCTTTATATAAAATAATATAGATAATAGCTATCAATATTTGCTACAAGTGCTTTTGCTTAACTTTGTTTTCACTGTTTTATTTTGTCTAAATACATTTTTTATTATCTAAACAATTTATATGTAGTCATATTTCTGGGAAACTCCCTCTCAAAGAGCTATGCTCAAGATTCCAATTCCAGCAGACTGGGCAATAGATCAACTCTCTGCATTTTTTTAAACCCAGACACTTTGGGAGTTGTGATATTTTATATTATAGACTTCAATTTTCCTTCATCTGGGAGGCACATCTTTCAACTTAGTTGTTGCATTAGCTTGGAGACTCTGGCCAGGTAATGTAAGCAGAAACACATTTCTCAATTCTAATTCTCTCTCTCATTTACCTGTTTGAATGAGAACACCTCAGTTCATCTTGAGTAAGTTTATGGTAACTAATCTCCTGACTATTCCTTGGTAAGAGGGTAGCTCCATAGGCCTTCTAAAACACGTGCTTCACTATCAATTAAGAATCTTAGGGCTTCCCTGGTGGCGCAGTGGTTGAGAGCCCGCCTACTGATGCAGGGGACTCGGGTTCGTGCCCTGGTATGGGAAGATCCCACATGCCACGGAGCGGCTGGGCCCGTGAGCCATGGCCGCTGAGCCTGCGAGTCCGGAGCCTGTGCTCTGCAACGGGAGAGGCCACAACAGTGAGAGGCCCACGTACCGCAAAAAAAAAAGAATCTTAGTTGTTAAGTCTTTCTCAAACAGCATTCCCCAAGTCAGATGCCTCCTGTACATGTCTCCATCTCTTTCCTTCAAGGGGGCAGCCAGATTTAGTTAGTCCCTAGTGGTCATCTGTCTATACAGCTGAACCTAGGTGTTCTAATGACTGTATGCTCTTGGTAAGCTGTGTAGACAGATAACCATTAATGATTACCACTGCCCCCTCCACCCCAAATTCCAACTAACAAGTACATATTCTGCAACTTACCCTCTTTTTATCATTAATTTGAGGTAAGACTAGTGGCAAACATGATTTTATTCTTTCCTTAAACTATCTGGCTGGTTGTGGTACTGATAGAAAATATTGATCAAAATAACTAACAGTCCAGTTCATTTGGGAGAAGAATCAACTTCTATGAGAGAATAGTTTTACTTTTGTGGTATGAAATACTATATAATCATATTAGTTTAGTCCAGAAATATGTTGAAATTACGTGTTTTACCGCCATTTTCCCTAAATACACATCATGGGCTATAATAACTTGCAGTTTTCCTCTGCCATGAAAGCAAAACTTTCTAACTGAAAACTTTAGAATCATATAACCTATATTTTATTGGCAGGGGCAGGGGGTGTCTTAAATAAGAAAATTCCCAACTGGCATTTTCTCAAGAATGCAAAGAAAGCTCCCTTTTCAGATGTGAAATTATCCTGAACTTCTCTGAAATAGCATAGTCAACTGTGCTGTGAATGTATTTGACCTTATCAGTTTGCTGAAATTTAAAGCCATATCTGTATATCTATATAGATATATATATCTATATATACAGATATATATCAAGTTTTATTGGGGAAATGATAGTCCAAATCTTCAGATATTTAAAACCTCTTCATATGAAAATATGAGTAATTGTTATTACTAATTGAAAATGCTCTACCTGTTATTATCAGTTCCTCTATGGGTCTTCCCTTCATAAGCAAAAAGATTGGAAGATTAAAAGATAAAAACCATAATAATTAATGTTAAAGTCCCTAGAGGATCAACCTTCAAGATGGCAGAGGAATAAGACGTGGAGATCACCCTCCTCCCCACAAATACATCAAAAATACATCTACATGTGGAACAACTCCTACAGAACACCTACTGGATGCTGGCAGAAGACCTCAGAAGACCTCAGACTTCCCAAAAGGCAAGAAACCCCCCCCACGTGCCTGGCTGTGTGGCTGACAGGGTCTTGGTGCTCCGGCCGGTTGTCAAGCCTGAGCCTCTGAAGTGGGAGAGCTGAGTTCAGGACACTGGACCAACAGAGACCTCCCAGCCCAATGTAATATCAATCAGCAAGAGCTCCCCCAGAGATCTCCGCCTCAATGCTAAGACCCAGCTCCATTCAACGACCAGCAAGCTCCAGTGCTGGACACCCCATGCCAAACAACTAGCAAGACAGGAACACAACCACAGCCATTAGCAGAGAGGCTGCCTAAAGTCATAATAAGATCACAGACACCCTAAAACACGCCACCGGATGTGGTCCTGCACACCAAAAAGAAAACAATCCAGCCTCATCCACCAGAGCACAGGCACCAGTCCCCTCCACCATGAAGCTTACACAACCCACTGAACCAACCTTATGCACTGGGGGCAGACACCCAAAACAACAGGAGCTATGAACCTGCAGCCTGCGAAAAGGAGACCCCAAACACAGTAAGTTAAGCAAAATGAGAAAACAGAGAAATATGCAGCAGATGAAGGAGCAAAGTAAAAACCCACCAGACCAAACAAATGAAGAAGAAATAAGCAGTCTGCTGAAAAAAAATTCAGAGTAATTATAGTAAAGATCATCCAAAATCTTGGACATAGAATTGAGAAAATACAAGAAAGTCTTAACAAGGACCTAGAAGAACTAAAGAGCAAACAAACAATGATGAACAACACAATAAATGAAATTAAAAGATGTCTAGGAGGGGGCATCCCTGGTGGCGCAGTGGTTGGGAGTCCGCCTGCCGATGCAGGGGACGTGGGTTCGTGCCCCGGTCCAGGAGGATCCCACATGCTGCAGAGCGGCTGGGCCCATGAGCCATGGCCGCTGAGCCTGTGTGTCTGGAGCCTGTGCTCCGCAGTGGGAGAGGCCACAAGAGTGATAGGCCCGCGTACCGCAAAAAAAAAAAAAAGTTCTCTAGGAGGAATCAATGGCCGAAGAACGGATAAGCGACCTGGAAGACAAAATAGTGGAAATAACTAACACAGAGCAGAATAAAGAAAAAAGAATGAGAAGAATTGAGGACAGTCTCAGAGACCTCTGGGACAATATGAAACACACCAACATTCAAATTTTAGGGGTCCAAGAAGAAGTTAAAAAAAGGACTGAGAAAATATTTGAAGAGATAATAATTGAAAACTTCCCTAATATGGGCAAAGAAATAGTTAAGTCCAGGAAGTACAGAGAGTCCCATACAGGATAAAACCAAGGAGAAACACACCAAGGCACATATGAATCAAACTATAAAAATTAAATACAAAGAAAAAAATATTAAAAGCAACAAAGGAAGAACAACAAATAGGTTAACAGCTGACCTTTCAGCAGAAACTCTGCAAGGCAGAAGGGAGTGGCAGGACATATTTATGATGAAAGGGAAAAACCTACAACCAAGATTACTCTACCCAGCAAAGATCTCATTCAGATACAGCAGAGAAATTAAAACCTTTCCAGACAAGCAAAAGCTAAGAGAATTCAGCACCACCAAACCAGCTTTAGAACAAATGCTAAAGGAACTTCTCTAGGCAAGAAACACAAGAGAAGGAAAAGACCTACAAAAACAAACCAAAAATAATTAAGAAAATGGTAATAGGAACATACATATTGATAATTACCTTTAATGTAAATGGATTGAATGCTCCAACTAAAAGACACAGACTGGCTGAATGAATAAAAAAACAAGACCCATATATATGCTATCT
Organism: Lipotes vexillifer; assembly: GCF_000442215.2. Taxonomy (NCBI): domain Eukaryota; kingdom Metazoa; phylum Chordata; class Mammalia; order Artiodactyla; family Lipotidae; genus Lipotes; species Lipotes vexillifer. Next base: position 1,524,015 of record NW_006771143.1, read on the forward strand.
ACAAGAGACCCACTTCAGACCTAGGGACACATACAGACTGAAAGTGAGGGGATGGAAAAAGATATTCCATGCAAATGGAAATCAAAAGAAAGCTGGAGTAGCCAATTCTCATATCAGACAAAATAGACTTTAAAATAAAGACTATTACAAGAGACAAAGAAGGACACTACATAATGATCAAGGGATCAATCCAAGAAGAAGATAAAACAATTGTAAGTATTTATGCCTCAACAAAGGAGCACCTCAATACAAAAGGCAAATGCCAATAGCCATAAAAGGGGAAATCAACAGTAAAGCAATCATAGTAGGGGAATTTAACACCGCACTTTCACCAATGGACAGATCATCCTAAATAAAAATAAATAAACACAAGCTTTAAATGATACACTAAACAAGATGACCTTAATTGATATTTATAGGACATTCCATCCAAAAACAACAGAATACACTGTCTTCTCAAGTGCTCATGGAATATTCTCCAGGATAGAGCATATCTTGGGTCACAAATCAAACCATGGTAAATTTAAGAAAATTGAAATCGTATCAAGTATCTTTTCTGACCATAATGCTATGAGACTAGATATCAATTACAGGGAAAAAAAATGTAAAATATACAAACACATGGAGGCTAAACAATACACTACTAAATAACTAAGAGATCACAGAGGAAATCAAAAAATACCTAGAAACAAATGACAATGAAAACACGATGACCCAAAACCTATGGGATGCAGCAAAAGCAGTTCTAAGAGGGAAGTTTATAGCAATACAATCCTATGTCAAGAAACAAGAAAAATCTCAAATAAACAACCTAACCTTACACCTCAAGCAATTAGAGGAAGAAGAACAAAAGAACCCCAAAGTTAGCAGAAGGAAAGAAATCGTAAAGATCAGATCAGAAATAAATGAAAAAGAAATGAAGGAAACGATAGCAAAGGTCAATAAAACTAAAACCTGGTTCTTTGAGAAGATAAACAAACTTGATAAACCATTAGCTAGACTCATCAAGAAAAAAAGGGAGAAGACTCAAATCAACAGAATTAGGAATGAAAAAGAAGTAACAACTGACACTGCAGAAATGCAAAGGAGCATGAGAGATTACTGCAAGCAACTATATGCCAATAAAATGGAAAACCTGGAAGAAATGGACAAATTCTTAGAAAAGCACAGCCTTCTGAGACTGAACCAGGAAGAAATAGAAAATATAAACAGACCAATGACAAGCACTGAAATTGAAACTGTGATTAAAAATCTTCCAAAAAACAAAAGCCCAGGACCAGATGGCTTCATAGGTGAAGCGTCTATCAAACATTTAGAGAAGAGCTAACACCTATCCTTCTCAAACTCTTCCTAAATATAGCAGAGGGAGAAATACTCCCAAACTCATTTTAGGAGGCCACCATCACCCTGATACCAAAACCAAAAAAGATGTCACAAAGAAAGAAAACTACAGGTCAATATCACTGATGAACATAGATGCAAAACTACTTGCAAACAGAATCCCACAGCACATTAAAAGTATCATACACCATGAACACATGGGGTTTATCCCAGGAATGCAAGGATTCTTCAATATATGAAAATCAATCAATGTGATACACCATATTAAAAAATTGAAGGGGGAAAAACATATGATAATCTCAGTAAATACAGAAAAAGCTTTTGACAAAATTCAACAACCATTTATGATAAAAACCCTCCAGAAAGTAGGCATAGAGGGAACTTACCTCAACATAATAAAGGCCACATATGACAAACCCACAGCCAACATCATTCTCAATGGTGAAAAACTGAAACCATTTCCACTAAGATCAGGAACAAGAGAAGTTTGACCACTCTCACCACTATTATTCAACATAGTTTTGGAAGTTTTAGCCATAGCAATCAGAGAAGAAAAAGAAACAAAAGGAATCCAAGTCAGAAAAGAAGAGGTAAAACTGTCTCTGTTTGCAGATGACATGATACTATACATAGAGAATCCTAATGATGCTACCAGAAAACTACTAGAGCTAATCAATGAATTTGGTAATGCACAGAAATTTCTTGCATTCCTACACATTAATGATGAAAAATCTGAAAGAGAAATTAAGGAAACACTCCCATTTACCATTGCAACAAAAAGAATAAAATACCTAGGAATAAACCTACCTAAGGAGACAAAAGACCTGTATGCAGAAAACTATAAGACACTGATGAAAGAAATTAAAGATGATACAAACAGATGGAGAGATATACCATGTTCTTGGATTGGAAGAATCAACATTGTGAAAATGACTCTACTACCCAAAGCAATCTACAGATTCAATGCAATCCCTATCAAACTACCAGTATGGAAACACAAAAGACCCCAAATAACCAAAGCGATCTTGAGAAAGAAAAATGGAGCTGGAGGAATCAGGCTCCCTGACTTCAGACTATACTACAAAGGTACAGTAATCAAGACAGTATGGTACTGGCACAAAAGCAGAAATATAGATCAATGGAACAGGAGAGAAAGCCCAGTGATAAACCCACTCACATATGGTCACCTTATCTTTCATAAAGGAAGCAGGAATATACAATGGAGAAAAGACAGTGTCTTCAATAAGTGTTGTTGGGAAAACTGGACAGCTACATGTAAAAGAATGAAATTAGAACACTCCCTAACTCCCTACACAAAAATAAACTCAAAATGGATTAAAGACCTAAATGTAAGGCCAGAAACTATCAAACTCTTAAAGGAAAACATAGGCAGAACACTCTATGACATAAATCACAGCAAGATCCTTTTTGACCCACCTCCTAGAGAAATGGAAATAAAAACAAAATATACAAATGGGACCTAATGAAACTTAAACGCTTTTGCACAGCAAAGGAAACCATAAACAAGACGAAAACACAGCCCTCAGAATGAGAGAAAATATTTGCAAATGAAGCAACAGACAAAGGAATAATTTCCAAAATATACAAGCAGCTCCTGCAGCTCAATATCAAGAAAACAAACAACCCAATCCAAAACTGGAAAGAAGACCTAAATAGACATTTCTCCAAAGAAGATATACAGATTGCCAACAAACATATGAAAGGATGCTCAACATCACCAATCATTAGAGAAATGCAAATCAAAACTACAATGAGGTATCACCTCACACCAATCAGAATGGCCATCATCAAAAAATCTGCAAACAATAAATGCTGGAGAGGGTGTGGAGAAAAGGGAACCCTCTTGCACTGTTGGTGGGAATGTAAATTGATACAGTCACTATGGAGAACAGTATGGAGGTTCCTTAAAAAACTAAAAATAGAATTACCATATGACCCAGCAATCCCACTACTGGGCATATACCCTAAGAAAACCATAATTCAAAAAGAGTCATGTACTACATTGTTCATTGCAGCACAATTTACAATAGACAGGACATGGAAGCAACCTGTGTCCATCGACAGATGAATGGATAAAGAAGATGTGACACATATATACAATGAAATATTACTCAGCCATAGAAAGGAACGAAATTGAGTTATTTGTAGTGAGGTGGATGGATCTAGAGTCTGTCATACAGAGTGAAGTAAGTCAGAAAGAGAAAAATACCATATTGTAACACATATATGTGGAATCTAAAAAAAAACGGTTCTGAAGAACCTAGGGGCAGGACAGGAATAAAGACGCAGACATAGAGAATGGACTTGAGGACACGGGGAGGGGGAAGGGGAAGCTGGGACGAAGTGAGAGAGTGGCATGGACATATATACACTACCTAATGTAAAATAGATAGCTAGTGGGAAGGAGCCGCATAGCACAGGGAGATCAGCTTGGTGCTTTGTGACCACCTAGAGGGGTGAGATAGGGAGGGTGGGAGGGAGGTGCAAGAGGGAGGAGATATGGGGATATATGTATACATATAGCTGATTCACTTTGTTATACAGCAGAAACTAACACACTATTGTAAAGCAATTATACTCCAATTAAGATGATAAAAAATAGATAAAATCCCTAGTAGTATACTGTTATACTTTGAGTAAAGAGAAGGAAGTCAACTACCGATTTTGTTTTAGGTAATTGCTATGGCTGCAGTTACCAGGAGAAACAAATTCTTCAAAAGCAAACTCATAGTAAAGACTTTTTTCCTTCAAGTTAATTGCACAGAATAGGTATTTGTCAAAGGCCTCACCCAGTAGCTCCACAACATGCCAGGCTCTGCCAACACATCCTTGCTAGAGCCATTCTCAATGGCTCAGAGGGAAAAAAAAAAAATTCTTCTGAGCAAGAATATGAACGAACAGGTCCAACCTAGTGAAGAACGTTTGGTTATACCAACCTTTAAAGGGTTTAATGTTTTTATGAAAGTGGTTTCATAAGCTTTAATATACATTTATCATACATTTTGCTAGTGATGTTTTAAAATAAATAGTCCACTGATTTAGTTTATAGATCCAACTTTTAACAAGACTGAGAAGAAATAAAACCCTTCAAAGGGAAAACATGTCCATCTTTTGTTGTGAATACTCGTATTCCTAAAAGCATCCTATAGAGAATACCTTTAGCAAGCACTGTTGGCCCAAACATCTGTGCTCTATTGTGTTCTCCTGAACAAGTCAACCCATTCAGGGACTATAAAACAAGAATTCATATAAAAATGCATGTAAGAAAGACACGTTTCTCTTTTTGAAAGCTCATTCATCCATGCTGAAGCTATTAAAAGAAGGTTCAAGTTAACAATAAAGAACAAGGGGTAATTGTGTGAATATCTGTGGTGGGAAGGTCCAGACGAATGGTCATGGGGTTAGAATGACGGAGACCTGGCGACCAGAGAGACCACAAGGATGTCCTCTGGGGGCTTATTTGAGTATAAATAAAGAGAAGGAGATCTACACAGATGTGCCAAAGATTCATGGTAAACAGCTGGCAGACATTCCAGTTAGTGAGGAGAGCGTGGTGGTGGGGCGTGGGGGGGTTAGGAGACAAGAGGCCAAGCAGAGCACGGGAGTGGCAGTGGCCAGAGACGAGCAGCAAGCAGCACACAGAAGCTGAGGAAGAAGAGCAGTCAGAATCTGGGAAGTACAGCTACAGTGCGTACCAGGGGAGGTGTGTTAGGAATAAATCTCTGATACTGAAAGGGCCTTGGTTCTAGAGAGAATGGGGTAATGCAGAGACTCACAAAGCAAGGAGTAAAGCACAGGTGACTCTGCTTCTGCAATCAAAGGACCTTAAAAGGATTGTCAGATAATAGAAGGGGGCTCGTCTCCCTAGGCAATCCATGTCAGAGCCTGCATGGAGCAAGGGCAAGCCGTCTTCAAATTACACAGTTGTTCTACTCCCTCCACCCTCCACTCTATCATAAGAAGCCACTGTCACTGATAGGAAAGTTTCTTATTGCACAAGTGTGTTGGGACAAATAAAAAAGGTGGAATGCTGAAAATCACTGAAATAGGGGCTTGGTCATAAAAAAAAATCAGGCAAGGAGCTCAGTATGGTTCCAGCGTGCAATATTGGAAATACAATTGCATTTAGGTCAGTCTTGAGGCTGAGCTGGGAGCACCAGGCAGCTGGATATAACAGGAAGCTCATGCACCTTGGATTCAAGTTGGCCAGGGTTCAGTTCCCAATCTTCCACAGACCCTGGGCACGTTTTTGTTTTTGTTTTTTCTTTTTGCGGTACGCGGGCCTCTCACTGTTGTGGCCTCTCCCGTCGCGGAGCACAGCCCCCAGACGGGCAGGCTCAGCGGCCATGGCTCACGGGCCCAGCTGCTCCAGAGCATGTGGGATCCTCCCGGACCGGGGCACGAACCCGTGTCCCCTGCATCGGCAGGCGGACTCTCAACCACTGTGCCACCAGGGAAGCCCCCTGGGCACGTTTTTAAGCTCACAGACTCTCATTTTTTACTACTACTTTAGATTCCCACTACCATGTATTTAGAGAAAAGTATATGTCTAGTGGTCTGACATGGAATTCCAGAAGCTCATTTTCAATAATTTAGCTTTTAAGTGGTTTATAACATCCTTCCCATGACCCCTCCATAATCTGTCCCTTCTCAGCCAGATGGAAATGTCCCTCCACTCGAATTCTCTGAGTGCGAGGCTCAGGCAGAGGATGCTACAGAGAGAACAAAAGAAATTGATGAAGAATAAGCTGGGAGCTGGGTGGGAAAGTAATGATCATAAATCTGGGCTCTTGGCAAGTAGGGGAGGGAAGTGCTAGAGGATCTGGGGCCCGTGTGGTGTAAACCCCCAAATGCAGCTGTTCTGAAATGGTCAGATCACTTCCTTTGTGTTCTTCTCAGGTTCCTGGCACCACTTGCCATCTGTGACAAGGGTCTCTTTACCCCTCTCCTCCTTGGCTCTCTGATGAATGAACTGTTGTTTCAGACATTTAAAAATCAGTATATAATTACAAATTAAGATAAGTGCTAAGTAAGGAAAGAAGAGGTTACAATAAGAGAGTATAATGGGGATCTGATTTAAGTTTGACGGTTGGAGCTGAGAAGTCGGGGAGCAGAATCAGTAGAAGTTAAATGTGTAAAGAGTAGGAGGAAAGGGGTTTCTAGGCTGAGGGAACAGCAAGATTCTACTTTACCATCAGTCGGATAATAACTCTGAGAAGCAGTGTCCGTGTCTGTCTGTTATCCAGGAACCCGATGGGCTTTAGAGCCAACTGACCTGTGAACGACTTGCTGCTTACAAATTAAAAAAAAAATAGAACTGCCACATTTAAATTCTTAAAGAATGAGACTAAATCAGCAATATAAAATGAGAAATTAAAATACTTTAAATAGTAATTGCATGGATACAGTCATTTCCATTGTGATGTAACATGTTTCTATCACTTTTCCCAGGTCCCAACATAGGGAAAGGGGAGAAAAAAAGGTTAAGATGTTCCAAATTGTCTTCCCCCAAGTTCTCCAAGCTGCCGTTGGTGTTTAAGGAACGTGGGGCCCTCTTAATTCTTCCAGAACAGTGTCATCAATCCCATGCAGACTGTCTTACACGTGCTTCAGGGATGAGGACTCTCAGCCTCTTCCATTTTCTTCTTCGTTTTCTTCTCCTGGCCGATGAGGCCTGAAGCAGCAGCTCTCCTGTGTGCGCACCTTCACTCCTACTGGGGCTGCCAAAGGCTGATGGGCGCCAGAGGAAGGCTGCGCCAGCCTGTGATATCTGTCCGGAGGCCATTCATTTCTTATACTGAGGGCTCTACTGCCTGCTCCTGAGTGCCTTCTGTCACTATAGAAGCTTCTGGCACTGTTTCTCATCATTGCAAGAAGCTGTTGAAAGTTACTGGTCTCACTGTTTCAAGGAGATTACACTGACAAATAAACTGGGTTTTCCTCACTCATTTCCATAGAGCTCCTCACACGAGGGTAAACTCACAAGTCCTCTGGCTCTCTGGCAGTAAGACAAGCCCAAATGATAAGCCTTAAATATTATCAATATGCTCTTCCTTTCACCTTTCTGAATATAAGATCCCTCACCCCTGTTTCCCCAAAGCATCCGTTAGCCTCAGGGGACATTTGTATACTGTGAAGAAAAAGCAAGTTAATACCTGGCCTCTGAAATCAAAACAGACAGACTATGGTTATGAGACTAGAATTTTCAGGTCCCATTGAGCCGTTGCTATCCTTTTAGGTTATGAAAATACACTCAGGGGACTCACTGTGCTGTGGAGGGTGTTCTCCATCTGGGTCAAGTGAGTGTGAAGCCATGTCCAAACTCTTCAGGCCTAGGAAACTTGTGGGAAGGAGCAGAGAAGAGAACAGTGAGAGAGGATGACAGATAGGTGTCTTCTGATGCCCTCTCTGTGGCAAAGAGAGAACATTCCCGAGAGGTGAGGGAAATACTGAAGGCAGAGAAGCGCTCTGCCCGCTCCACACTGGGGCTCTAGAAAGAGGTCACCTCTGAAACATCACCACGCTGGGAGGCGGCCGCAGCAACTTGGCAATGTGAGGTGGTCAGGCAAGGGAAGGCCTCAAAGGTTCACCCTGTGGGGTCACCCGCTGTTTTGAAGCAACTGAGACTCTAGCTGGGGAGCTTATCACACTGGTTAGATCACATGAGTTACTGGGCAGCCTGCAAGGCTCAAGGCCGACTGAGTTAGACCCTGCAAGGTCTGTACACAAGCAGCAGCCAGTGTCAGGCTCTGTTGCCAGGGAGGCCTGCTCAGCCCTGACCAGGCTGGCAAAGACCAGCTGGTGAATCTGGCCAGCTGCACACTTCAGCTGCAAATGACAAGAGGACCAGCAGACCAGCTGGATGAGGGACATTGTCCTAGAGCCCATGTGACAGACAGTATGGAGCCCGAGGGCCCGGCCCTTCCCATTAACTTAAGGCTATGTGCTTGGCACCCCTGTCTCCGTATGCTCAGACACTAACTTAGGGAGAGAAAGAGTGACAAGAGATAGTATTTGAATGACTACTTTATGACACTTAGATGGACTGTTTAGATTAGACTAATATTGATACCATGTGGTTTATTTAGTCTTATTGTTTTTGGAAGATTTTTTTTGAAAGATGGTAAATAGTGTGAGCACCTTAATGTCAAAGGTCATGCTTTTTTCATCTTTGCATCTCTTCTAGTACCTGACCATGATTCTGCAAGTAAAGGAAGCTCAAAAAAAAAAAAAAAAAAAAAACCCTTATAAATGAGTAATGAATAAATAGATATTTAAAAATTTTAATGGTTCACAAAATCCTAGAAGAAAAAAAAAAAAAAAAAAATCCCTTATAAATGAGAAATGAATAAATAGATATTTAAAAATTTTAATGGTTCACAAAATCCTAGAAGTAGCTTGCAGTATCTTCAAGTGTATCCCTGTTTCCACACTTCCCTAACTCAGTGCTCCAGAGAGGTAAATCACCTTGAGTGAGAAAAAACCACATCTATAAGACTGGACTTACTTCAAGAATTTTTCTGTTTCCCAGTCATTTTTGCATTAGAAGGAGGCAGTCACATCTAGTTTGTGAAACCCTGGCTACAAGAGACTTTCAGTCAACACACAAGGGTCCACAGAGGCTGTTCCTTCTAAGAATGATCTCCCAAGGCCCCATTCAGCAATGAATATTGCCCAGCTCCCCTGTGCGGAAGCCAGCGTAAGGCCGCAAGCACTAAGGAAATTGCCTCTGCGTCCAGCCAGCTGATTTGGCAGGCCAGGAGCCAGCGCACAGAGAAGGTCTGCTTCTGTTTGTTTTCCTCATACCTTTCCTCCTCCCCCAGCAGTAAGCCATGGAAAGTTATGGAAAAGCCTGGGAAGGCTCTCTTTTTCCGCAGACCCACTACTTATGAAGAGCCAAAGTTTCTGCTTAAACTGTCTGGGCAATCGTGATTGTGGCCACTGCACATACTGCAAACATGGACTTCTCTAACCCTCACTCTAAACAGAGTCTGAGGAGAGAGGCCTCAGGGTCTTTACTCACTTTGTTTCAGTTTTGGGCTCCTTCTCACAGCAAAATTAAAATAAAAACAACAGCCATTTTATCATGCATTGCCCTTGTCACCCAGTAGAATCCTAAGGGACATTCTCCTTCTAGTGTCATAGAAAGAGCACCAAAATAACAAGTTTGTTATCTTAAAAGGACAGACTTAGCTTGTGATTCCAGTATGAATAAAGTCACTGGATTTTCTGCATGACCTGGGCCAAGTCCCTTTACTTCTCTGGGTCTGAATTTCTATTCTGAAAAAAAAAGGAGACTTTGTAATAATGTTTGAAATTCTGTCATACAGGATAGTTTTTAAATTGTTAACAGGATGTAAATCTTGACACTTTGGCCTGAATTACACTTGTTTTTTTCAAGAACATTTTAGGTGATTTTCTAAATTCCATTTCTTGAGTTGATTAGCTTGTATTATTCTATAAATAAAAACTTTCCTTCATAAGCTGTTTGGATACCTTAAGATAAAATTCATACAGGAAATATAGGATAAATCTTTCTTTCCCATCATAGTACATTGTCTTATCAAAGCCAAGAGAGCTATGATTTATGCCTGGAGTCATTCATTTGTGATTTCCTGTTTGGAGGTCTGAGTAGCTGCCTCTTCTAGGTAACTGTGTTTTTATGCTAAAGGAAACTGAATGTGCTTTGTTGGTGGTATTAGCTGAAATCAGGTATTTCCTGGAAGCTGCCTTGGTCCATTTACTAATTTCTGAATTAAAAAAAAAAGTACTAATAGCTTTATTAATCAAAGGCTGTCATACTGAATAATCTTCATTCCTGGCCATAAAAATATATTTAAATAACCTAGGTAATTTCAATAAGAGAAATGACATATTTGTTAAAGAAGAAATCACAATATCTTCTTTGCTGAGAAGTGAGATATTGAGATGCCAGCTCAAAAATAGTGACTTTGGTGGTAAGAAATGCCATATGCAAAAGAGCTTTGCCATATACATTCAGAAGTATATGTATAAAGTGATCAAACTAAATTGTACCCCAATTTGAACTGAGGGCACAAAATGTATGTCAATTTTTTTGAAAACTGTATAAGTAATAGAGGTAGGACATGTTTTTAGATATTTTAACAAAAGCATGCTATTTATATTTTTGGAAATACTGTCTTCTATATACTCTAGCCATACTGCTCTATTAGCAATAACCACTTGGTTTTATTAAGTTCTCAAGAATATCTATTGGCAACATTCTATACCTACACTCAGGTTAAACAAGTGCAAATATCTTAACAGATCAATAAAGAACATGACCTGTGGAACTATTACTTTTCCAGTTACAGGTGATTATGTTCAGAAAAGAATGCAATAATTCCTTTAATGTTAACTCTACTTAAATGTCCATTTTCCACCTTTGTCCCTCTCCAGAAGCACAAGAATTATTCCAGACCTGAGCTATGCAATAAACGTCTGGGAATAGTTTACTTGCTTGAGCTGTTTCATACTAAGACATAGAACATGTGGTATTCTGCCATCTGGGGCCTTTATATGTAACTTATCCTAGTTCTCCACCAGAGTTAGTCACATGTTCTGAAATACAATAATGCAAATAACGTCATTTCACCTTTGGCTCAACCTATCATTCAAAGAGTCTAAGGAAGTCAACTAAACTGTTCATTTGAAGTAGAATTGAAAAAATGGTATGTTGGAAAACAATGCAGAGAGTGCATTTGTATTTTAAGTTTCTAAAACTATTACCAAAATATTAGGAGTTTACAGCTTGATGGTAATCCTCTGACAAAAACCAAATAGAAGAGGGGAATTTAGGAATCAAATGATCACATTTTAACATGTAACCAGGGAGGGTGATGAAAGCATATTAAGAATTAAAAAAAAAAGCCAAATACTAACAGATGTGGAATATTGTACAAAGAACTAACCCAATAGGCATTCACATAGAAAGGAATCATGGGAATGGAAAGCTAAAAGGAGTTAGCATTTAGAGGTTGTTTTAGTCTGTTTTCAAGTAGAAATTCACTGAGAAATTTGCATTGGTGTGCCCAATGGTAAATAAGTCCTGATGGGAGATAAGTGGTCGGCCCAGTGGGTGGAAGTAAGGACTGGAAATAACATAGGGGAGACATTCCAAGTACTGGAATACACATCACTGTATACATTATATTACACAGCGGACTCTTGAAAATGAGAAGGCTGGTTCTTCTGGATACTTCTCTGTGGGTGGCAGTCCTGAGAATGGACTTTGTTGAGTTTCTCCCCCGACACTCACCCCAGGTCCCGGCTGAACATGTCTATACATAATCTAACAAGCACATGATTTCCTTGGACTTATAACCTGGTTTTACTGGTCAGTCACCAGAGTTCTCACAAGTTCATCCTCACAAAGAGCCTACCACTGTTCTTCTAGAGTTTGCTGTGACCCACAGGGCTCTCAGGTGACCTGGCCCCAGCCTCACTCACCAAGCTCAATCACGGGTGCTCTGTGTCATCCTCCAGCTACACTGGATTTCTGCCAGTCTCTAAAATATAACAAGCTCTTTCCTGCTCCTTGCTTTTCCCTCTGCCTGCAATGTTTCTTCCCCCGGTTCTTTGCACGTTTGAGTTGATCTCATTCTTCAGATCTCAGCTTAAATATAACTCTTCAGAGAAGGTTCTCCTGAACACTAGGTAGAGTGTTTCTACTTTAAGTAGAAAGGAACTGTCTCTGGTAGTATCTATAACGGCAGCCCATTACTCTCCTGATGGTGAATTGGTTTACTTGTTGGCTGTTGGTTTTCCTCACTGAAATGCAAATTGGGCAGGGAAACGTTCTGTCTTGCTCATTGCAGCGTCCCTAATGACTAGTCTAGCTTCTCAAACTCTGCATACTGTTGTTCAATAAGTGAATAAAGCGAAGAATGAAAGGTTTTGTAGTGAAATGGAAAGATAAGAGGAGGTGAGAAACACATGCACACAGTGAAGGAGAGGAGAGAGAATACGGGGAAGAGGTGGTGTATTTCCTGTGGGTCATTTAAAACTCCTTCATTTCCCCACAAACCTAACTGGCAAGATGAAGGTGTACATTGTCATATCCTGGGATTCTTTGGGGATATAACTATAGGATTTGACCTTAGAAAGGAAGGGAAAATCAGAGGGGAATATCCAAATTGCCACAAAAACAAAAGTCTTTGAATATTCTATAGGAACTAACTGAGCCTCTCGACTCACTCATAGACTGGTTACCTTAACCATCTACCCTGTTTATAAATTAGGAAATTCAGCTTGAAGATGAAAACTTAAACATCTTAAGGGTATTAACTCAAATGATTAATGAAAATGACAGGCAAAAATTAGAACATGGTTTGTTAGAAAGAAAGGAAAAAGACAGTAAAAAGAATGCTTACTGTAGCCATGTTCTTAAGCCTTTGGGAACAGGATAAAATTAGAGATGTACATGTGAGAAGATGAGTAAAAGTTAGAGCCAGGGCCAAAATGTGGCTGAGGATAACCCTGTGGTGATGTGTACTCAGATCCCCTCAGTTACAGAACACCCACTGCCACCCTGTCGGTTGGTTCAAGAGTTCAGTGACCTTCAGTCGAGCTGTGTTAGTGCAAAGTACCAGTGAGAATGGATGTTTCCACTGCCACTGCTGACGGAGCAGGTTTTTCCTGATGTCTATTAAGTGGAACTTGAACTGTAAAACAATAGCCACAAGAAGAGAGTAGACAACTTAAGCATTTTCCCATAAGTACAAGGCTTTCATTTGCACTGGCCAAGGGCTCTATATCAGTCTGCATCGAGCAGCTTGCTGAAAACCACCGAGCTGACAGCTGCTGCTGGCCTAGAGCCCACTGTGGACCTGAGGATAATATTGTTCCCCTGCTTCATGTGGAGCTTAAAATAAAGCTCAATCACCACTTTGGAGATACAGAATGTGTCAGCCTGGGGAGGGCTGAGGTCACTGCTTGCGATCTTCTTGGGTTGGACGATAATAGAGGCCTTCAGAAAGTATATGAGGGCCTCCCTGGTGGTTCAGTGGTTAAGAATCCACCTGCCAATGCAGGGGACATGGGTTCGAGCCCTGGTCCGGGAAGATCCCACATGTCGCGGAGCAACTAAGCCCGTGTGCCACAACTACTGAGCCTGCGCTCTAAAGCCCGTGAGCCACAACTACTGAACCTGCATGTTGCAACTACTGAAGCCTGTGCGCCTAGAGCCTGTGCCCCACAACAAGAGAAGCCACCGCAATGAGAAGCCTGTGCACCGCAACGAAGAGTAGCCCCCACTCACCTCAACGAGAGAAAGCCAGTGCGCAGCAATGGAGACCCAATGCAGCCAAAAATAAATAAATAAATAAATAAATAAATTTATTTTAAAAAAGAAGATATGTGAATGGAGCCACATACTGTATTACTTCAGTTTACCAATTTGAATTATTTTCCTGTTTTCTATGCAGAAAATGGATAGATGGATTTTCCAAAGTTAGTTTTTCTTCTCCACTGATTTCAGAAAGTTAAGGATGACTTTCCAGACCTTGAAAACAATTTCTAAAATAATGCTTTCTGAAAAGAGCCTAGAGATCTCCTAGACCAGCATATTTGTGGTCCTGAATATCTCGGGGCACATAGGCCTCGAAGATAATTAGCAGGAACCCCTCCATTTCCTTCCCCTATGCCCCAAGGTGGTGGCAGAATTTCAAGAAATAGATTCAACACTTATTTTCACAAATGAATTTTGTCAACCAGAGAAAGATGAGGCCATAGCTTTGTAGAATACCCAAATAACGTAATTACAAAGATTTTCTGGGATGTAACTCCCAGAGATTCATCTTCCTTTTTGACAAAGGATTCTTTTTTTTAATGTATTTATTTATTTATTTATTTATTTATAGCTGTGTTGGGTCTTCGTGTCTGTGCGAGGGCTTTCTCTAGTTGTGGCAAGCGGGGACCACTCTTCATCGTGGTGCGCAGGCCTCTCACTATCGCGGCCTCTGTTGTTGCGGAGCACAGGCTCCAGACGAGCAGGCTCAGTAATTGTGGCTCACGGGCCCACTTGCTCCGCGGCATGTGGGATCTTCCCAGACCAGGGCTCGAACCCGTGTCCCCTGCATTGGCAGGCAGATTCTGAACCACTGCGCTACCAGGGAAGCCCGACAAAGGATTCTTAAGCACATATAATAATTCACTATATATAAAAACTATGTGTCATCAGAAACAATTCATGAAGCAGTAGGAGGTTGTATATTGTAGTATATTAAACACTTCTGAAATACATAAACAGCTGGTTGTTTTTTTTTTCCCACATGCAAGTAATTTAATCTTTTTGTTAGTCATCGCATGAAATTTAGAGGAAAATGGATACCGTAGAAGAGACTGGGGAGCACTGGAAGATAATAAAACACCTTACGGATACATCTGAGAGACTGGATGATATTTTAATAATGTATATTTTGTTATAGACTGGTTATTTGAAAATTGACAAGCTACTTCTGTTTTTAACAGAGGGATATAGATGGACCAGAGTGTTCCAACCTCTTTCTATTTTTTTAATCATTCATTTATTAAATATTTGTTGACACCTACTCTACACCAGGCAGTGTGTTAGGGACTAGATGTGTAAAAGTCAAGAAGGGACAGACAAAATCCATGCCCTCATGCAACTGGTTATCAGAGGAAGCAGATTAATTTGCATATTTAATTATGGCTGTGAAAGTCCCCCCCAAAAGAAATGAGTGGCACTAAAAGAACTTGTTACATGATATCCTGAGGGTTCTCTGATGAGGTGATATTAATCTGAGTTATGAAGGATGAATGGTATTAGATAAAGAAAGAGAGGAAGAACACTTCAGGCAAAGCAACGGCATGTGCCAGAGACTTGGGGTGGGACAAAGCTTAGCAAATTTAACAACTGAAAGAGATCCAAACGGGCTGGAATATCAAAAGCCAGAAGGAGAGTTATGGGGGATGAAGGTATTAATGTAAGCAGTCTCTTGATGATTTTTTTCATGTTAAATATTTGGGATTTTATCTTAAAAGTCAATGAGAAGCTTTTGAAGTATTTGATACACTGGAATGATATGATTAGAAATGCATTTTAAAAAATCCATTCTGTTGCTATTTTAAAAAATGAATTGAAGAAGGAAGCAAGGATGTATGTAGAGAGATGCATACAGCAGCTATTGCAGAAATTCAGGAGAGAGAGAACACTTGCATGAACTTGGGTGGTAGTAGCAGCAGAAGTGAAAATAGTACATGTCTCTTTTAAAATGAAGAATATTTGACTTACCTGACACATAGTGGGCTTCAATAATATTTGTTGAAAAACTGACTGATCAGTTTTACATTTAGGAAGAGAAAAGAATCAAGGATACTACTTACATTGGTTTAATTGAGAACTTACTATACATAAAGCTGTTCTCTATTCAAAGTGTTGTCCGCAGAACCAGCAGCCTGAGCAACACCTGAGAGCTTGTGAGAAATACAGACTCTCCGGCCCACCCAGACCTACCAAGAACGGGGCTGCTAATGAGATCCCCAGGGGATCTGTATGCACACTGAAGTTTGAAGCTGGAAAAGAAGTGCTTCAAAGTAGGGCAACATTGGGGCTGAGACATACATGATCTTAAGAGAACAGGTTAGATTCAAAACTGAAAGAAGGAAATGCAGGGACATAATTAAATTGTCAATAATAAGAAGCTATTCAAGATGGGCTTCATTATATAATGAGGTGAGACTTCTTATGGAAACTCATCACCAAATAAGCAAATTAAAATTTCAAATTCCCAAATGTGATAAGACAATGATGACTCACAATAAAAATGATAAGTATAATAGAAAGAGTACTTATGACAACGACTAAGACTTGTACAGTTACTCAGTTCTTGCTTTTATGTACTTTTTCTATTAGAGAAATTCAAGTTAGAGGGAAAACCCTTAAGAGTATGGGGGGAAATGGCATTGTATTTTATGGTGTGTGCAAGAAAATATTGAAATTCTTCTCTACTCCCATGTATTTTGACAGAGGTTAATTTAAAACAAAACAAAACTGAGATCAATACTAAAGCTCTGCATAATGACCTCATAAAATCTGTATGTCCTGTGTACAAGAAAAGTCGTATTGCATTATTTCTATAGGGTAAACATAGAAATACTGGAACATAGAAAAGAACCAGGATTGCTACATCATTATGAGTCTTGATAGAAACAAAATGCCAAAAATTGTTCTGAGTCACATTCTAACTTGAAGTACCATGCAACCAACTTTACTATGCTGCTTACCATTATGTGCTAGATCAATTCCCTATACCCCGAAAGCACAGGGGTAAGGGGAGGGAAGCCACAGTATTTCATGTAGCCTTAATATATTGCCAAAAACAGACAAGGTTTATTTGTGCTCAGTGGCTCCTGAGATTACAGAACATCATTCTTTTCTCAAGTTCCAGCTGGCAGTGACTTTCCTGTCCTCTCATCTGCTCGCTTGTGTTTATTTTATATTCATGCACATGACAGCAGAGTTACCGAATCAGCCTGTGCAATCTTGCAATTATTGTTTTCAGAAAAATGCACATCACAATTATTAGATCAACAATTGAATAATTCAAAGCAGTCACTTAATGTTAATGTCATGTGTGCATAACTTGATGAGGGCACAGGGAGGGGGAGCAAGAATGTTGCAAGGCCGAAAAATTTGACCTTCAGGAAAGAATGAAAAAGGTGGCTTGTTTGACCTTGGAAACAGGAGGCCAGGGGAGAAATTAGAAGCCTAAGAATACATGAGACAGGCTGTAAAGGGAGAGGGTCTATGACTTGTCAAGAGGGCAACAGAGGAACGCAGTGGAAATGAACTCTAATGATCATAACAGAAGCTAAGGACAAATCTTCAAGGGATTAGAGGGCCCTAGCAAAGCGGTTGATAACACATGGCTTTGGACTCCAATATGCCTGGACTTAAGGCCTGCCCCTGCCAGGTTAGAATAAATCTGACCAGAAAACTGTGTTTGGAGGGAGACTGTGGACTACTGTTTTTGTAATGGCGTAGAGAGTGTTAGAGCTTTGCGGTACGCGGGCCTCTCACTATTGTGGCCTCTCCCGTTGCGGAGCACAGGCTCCAGACGCGCAGGCTCAGCGGCCATGGCTCACGGGCCCAGCCGCTCAGCAGCGTGTGGGATCTTCCCAGACCGGGGCACGAACGCGTGTCCCCTGCATCGGCAGGAGGACTCTCAACCACTGCGCCACCAGGGAAGCCCTGGAACACATAATTTTAATCTCTGTTCTTTGTTTTATATTGATTCAACTTCTTGGTAAATTCATTTTTTCTGATTTAGTGTCTTTCTTTCTTTCTTTCTTTTTAGAACACTGTCTCTGAAGTCACACTGTCTGGGTTTGAGTCCTGTGTTTGAATATTTACTCATTATTGATTCTCTTGAAGTCTCTGGTCTCACACTTATAAAAAAAGAAATAATAATAGTATCTACCCTGCATGGTTTTTGAAGGATTAAATGACACCTTTCAGACTGATTGGCAAATAGTAAACTCTCAATAAATGTAAGTTCTCTTTATGATTATTCCTGGCTGGTGTCCAGCACTACTCCAGGCCCGTGAAGGATTCAAAGATGAATCAGATAATGGACCTGATGTGTAAGAACTCTTGAAATCAAGTAGGGGAAATAAGACAGGGATTCAAATGAACATAATAAAGAGGAATAAATCTGCCTCAAGAAAGATACAGGTAATAATAGGGGCATTTAAAGAAGAGAACTGACTTTAGAGGAGCGAGGTGGATATGGGGGGAGTTTGTGGAGAAGGTGGCATTAGAACTGAATTTAGAAACATATAAAGAGTATGACCCTCTGGAGTTGGGGGCACCTGGAGTTGTGGGAGAATAGTGAGGTATTGCATTCCTAGCTAAGAGGACAGAATAGGCCTTCATTTTGCAAGGTTTTCAGATTCTAGTGCTGACTTTGAAGATTTGTTTCAACAGATTTACCCTCTTAAGATACTCCAACAGTCTGCTAAATTTTCAGCAGTCAGTCACACACCAGCCTCAAAAGCAGTGATACATCATTTGTTAAGAAGCAACAACAATTTCAATGAAATACCTCGCATAGCATCAGTACAACCCTCATGAGTTTTCATTGTTATTCCATCATTGAATTTACTTCCACGTTTTGTCGTTTAATCATCCACATTGTGCAAGAACAGTAGTTTATTCATGATTGTTTAGAGGAAGAAAAACCTCAACTATTCAAAACAACCTTTTTAGATTCTAACTGGGTACAAAACTCAAAGTGCATCTTTTTGGAACTAATGTCCCATTTCACACACTGATTCTAATTAAAATGTAGACAATCATGAACAGCAGCAAATTAAAGATGTTAGAAAAGAATGGATTCATTTTCTGAAACATACAGAATTTATTGGGATTAAAATACTAGAGGGAAACATTCTTGGAAAAAATATATTTTTGATTTTCCTTCAGGCAGTTAGTTTGGGAACTTTTGCATACCTAGAAGGGACTGACTCCCAGACATAATTTTTTTTCTCCCCCATTGCTTCTACATACAATTTAAAAATATATAATTTATATAAATATAAATCTGTTACATTTGTGCATTCTAGCAAAAATCCTATTTGTGTAGCATGGGAATGTAAATTCCTAACTCAACCAAGGGGGCTGTATTTTCTGAAACTTTTCTGATTTTTAGCCAGTCAGAATTAGGTACAGGGAAGGAAGGATGGCATCACTTCACCAACCTGACCTAATCAATTCAGATATAGGCTGAGAGAGAAAGAGAAGTAGGTACAGATTGAAGTAGCCCACCTGGGGAACATTCACACGCTCAGCTGAGGTGTCCTAATGAATCAGATATGCTTCCCTGATCAGCAAACAACTGGACTAAGTTTCTCAGTGAAACTTTAACTTTTGGCTCTAAGCAGTGGTGTTCCCCCTTCTTTGGAATGGATTGAAGTTTCTTCTGATTTATCGTATCATAAATAACTCAAAATTAAATCTAATGCATAATCACATTTGCTATGACAAAAATCAAATTTACATTCCATATATATACGTTAGCATATGGTATTATTTGTTCTCTTTCTGACTTACGTCACTCTGTATGATGGACTCTAGGTCCATCCACCTCACTACAAATAACTTAGTTTCATTTCTTTTTATGGCTGAGTAATATTCCATTGTATATATGTGCCACATCTTCTTTATCCATTCATCTGTCGATGGACATTTAGGTTGGTCCCGTGTCCTGGCTATTGTAAATAGTGCTGCAATGAACATTGTGGTACATGACTCTTTTTGAATTATGGTTTTCGCAGGGTATATGCCCAGTAGTGGGATTGCTGGGTCATATGGTAGTTCTATTTTTGTTTTTTTAAGGAACCTCCATACTGTTTTCCATAGTGGTTGTATCAATTTACATTCCCACCAACAGTGCAGGAGGGTTCCCTTTTCACCACACTCTGAAGTTGGGGTGAAGTGAGAGTAGCATCAACATATATACACTACTGAATGTAAAATAGTTAGCTAGTGGGAAGCAGCAGCATAGCACAGAGAGATCAGCTCGGTGCTTTGCGATGACCTAGAGGGGTGAGATAGGGAGGGTGGGAGGGAGGCTCAAGAGGGAGGGGATATGGGGATCAAAAGCAGTGATACATCATTTGTTAAGAAGCAACAACAATTTCAATGAAATACCTCGCATAGCATCAGTACAACCCTCATGAGTTTTCATTGTTATTCCATCATTGAATTTACTTCCACGTTTTGTCGTTTAATCATCCACATTGTGCAAGAACAGTAGTTTATTCATGATTGTTTAGAGGAAGAAAAACCTCAACTATTCAAAACAACCTTTTTAGATTCTAACTGGGTACAAAACTCAAAGTGCATCTTTTTGGAACTAATGTCCCATTTCACACACTGATTCTAATTAAAATGTAGACAATCATGAACAGCAGCAAATTAAAGATGTTAGAAAAGAATGGATTCATTTTCTGAAACATACAGAATTTATTGGGATTAAAATACTAGAGGGAAACATTCTTGGAAAAAATATATTTTTGATTTTCCTTCAGGCAGTTAGTTTGGGAACTTTTGCATACCTAGAAGGGACTGACTCCCAGACATAATTTTTTTTCTCCCCCATTGCTTCTACATACAATTTAAAAATATATAATTTATATAAATATAAATCTGTTACATTTGTGCATTCTAGCAAAAATCCTATTTGTGTAGCATGGGAATGTAAATTCCTAACTCAACCAAGGGGGCTGTATTTTCTGAAACTTTTCTGATTTTTAGCCAGTCAGAATTAGGTACAGGGAAGGAAGGATGGCATCACTTCACCAACCTGACCTAATCAATTCAGATATAGGCTGAGAGAGAAAGAGAAGTAGGTACAGATTGAAGTAGCCCACCTGGGGAACATTCACACGCTCAGCTGAGGTGTCCTAATGAATCAGATATGCTTCCCTGATCAGCAAACAACTGGACTAAGTTTCTCAGTGAAACTTTAACTTTTGGCTCTAAGCAGTGGTGTTCCCCCTTCTTTGGAATGGATTGAAGTTTCTTCTGATTTATCGTATCATAAATAACTCAAAATTAAATCTAATGCATAATCACATTTGCTATGACAAAAATCAAATTTACATTCCATATATATACGTTAGCATATGGTATTATTTGTTCTCTTTCTGACTTACGTCACTCTGTATGATGGACTCTAGGTCCATCCACCTCACTACAAATAACTTAGTTTCATTTCTTTTTATGGCTGAGTAATATTCCATTGTATATATGTGCCACATCTTCTTTATCCATTCATCTGTCGATGGACATTTAGGTTGGTCCCGTGTCCTGGCTATTGTAAATAGTGCTGCAATGAACATTGTGGTACATGACTCTTTTTGAATTATGGTTTTCGCAGGGTATATGCCCAGTAGTGGGATTGCTGGGTCATATGGTAGTTCTATTTTTGTTTTTTTAAGGAACCTCCATACTGTTTTCCATAGTGGTTGTATCAATTTACATTCCCACCAACAGTGCAGGAGGGTTCCCTTTTCACCACACTCTGAAGTTGGGGTGAAGTGAGAGTAGCATCAACATATATACACTACTGAATGTAAAATAGTTAGCTAGTGGGAAGCAGCAGCATAGCACAGAGAGATCAGCTCGGTGCTTTGCGATGACCTAGAGGGGTGAGATAGGGAGGGTGGGAGGGAGGCTCAAGAGGGAGGGGATATGGGGACATATGTATGCATATGGTTGATTCACTTTGGTGTACAACAGAAACTAACACAGTATTGTGAAGCAGTTATACTCCAATAAAGATCTATTAAAAAAAAATCAAATTTGCAATTTCATCAAAATTGATATGAACTGAATCTAATTTAATGCAGAAGAATCCCCTGATTGGGTTATATTTCAATTGATGATATTGTAACACCCTCTCTCCTTCCTATTTGAGACACAATTTCATTTTTCTTTTTTTTTAGTAAGAGAAGTGGTTCAGAGAATTTCTTAAATTTTCTTTCTTAAAAAGATAATGTGCAGAGTTTTGAGGAATATAATGTCTTGGGAAACACATTTTGTTGTAAATATGAAAAAATAAAAACTTACATGAGGCTTAACTGTGTACTGTGGGAAATGGAGGGTCCTGCCTCATGTGTCTGCCATATGAAGTGATAGTGGACGGCTGTGGTCCCCATACGCACTTATCCACACATTAAAAGTGATAGCTATACTCTGCACTCACATTTTCTAAAGAAAACCACATTGAGAATCATCAGATTGTAGCAGCATTCTGAGGTTTATCTAACTTGGGTGAGGACAAAACTCTTCACTGGGGACTTCATTTTGTGAAAATATCAATGCTTAACTTCTAGGTCATGAGAAGTGCCAAGTAATGAGAAAGGAATGCTTCGCTTGTGTGTGTCAAACAGAAGACACCACAGTATTTTTTTTTTTCATCGTTACAGGAAGACAGAGAGCACAGTGGAGAGAATGTGAACCTCAGAAACCACTGGGTTTGAACCCCAGCTCTGCTACTTACAAGAATCCTGGTCTTGAGTAAGTTATCTGAGTTCCAGTTTTTTAAACATCTAAGGTAGAAATAATAATGCGTATCTTGAACGCTAATTGTGGATTATAGATAAGATTATCTGTGTATCCAAAGTTGTTCTTGACTTTCCAAAGCCATAAGCACTGGGGAGTCTCATTAATCATAACAATGAAGATTTCAGTGTCTCCTGCCCAGTCCTAGATAGGGAGGACTTAAGTTTAGTTTATCCAAGTCTCACCTGGTTACTTCTTGGCATTTCCAGAGAGATCTCCCCAACAATATTTAACACCCAAGTGCTTTCCTCATCAATATCCTCTGAACCTGAAGCCTTTGCTGTTTATGCCCTTCATGAAAAGGCCAGCACACGTGCTAAGAACGTTGGCTTCCGGTGCTGCCCAAATGCAACCCTCTATGGTATTTGAGCCACTGCCTTCCCGTGAATCCTCACTGCACTGAAGCCAGGATGATATCCACTCAGAAGTGAGAAGAGTCTCTCTCTTACTCTGCCTCATTTCACCTGAGCCCCCAAAGCTGCTTGTGCCACCTTGGGTTTCATAGTCACTCAAAAACCAGTTTCTTCATCTTTTGCCTGCAGCGTCTCTCTCCGTAAGGCTCAGAGGGATGCACCCAGGTGATAGAGGCCAGCTGTGTGATCTTGCGCAAGTTACTTAACCTCTCTGTACCTCAATAACTTGCTGTATTAAATAGGTCTTATAATAAGATCTACTTATATGTTGTTGTCACAACCGAATGCATTAATGTACACAAAACGCACATTGTAAGTACTCCATAAGTGCCAACAGTTATTAGAACTTTTATTGTTCTCAGAATTGTTCTACAGTGTAAGCTCTGGGAATATGAAGAAATTACTGAAAGAGGTTAAATGATGACTCAAGCTATTTAATTGAAATATTAAAAGAAGATGTGATTTATACTGTACTCCAAACTGGTACAGTTATCTCTAATCAGAAGATACAGCTTCAAGAAATAAAGTATTATGGGAACATAGGAGGAAAATTAATTTGTTCTGAAGATGCTTGAAGGAGAAGGGAGGGGATTCATGTTGGAGTTAGTATTTCCTAAAGACTTAGAAAAAATTAGTGTGATTAGAAAGGAGAGATGAGATGGTAAAGCCAGACTGACAGCAAGTCATAACTATAGAAAAGGCATGAAAACCAAGCACTGGAGAATGGTGAGTGGTACATGGGGAGATGCAAGTAAATGAATAGTGAGAGCTCTAGCTTGAAAAGTCAGCAGGGATTGCAGATGATATCGAATGACATGCTCAAAAGTTTAGATTTATTTTTAAAGAAATGAGGAAACACCCAAAGTTTTTGTAAATAGAGCCCTTGGCCATTTTAATATTTTCAAACAATGCTCACTTTCAACCATTATGTTTGAAAGCCCTACAATTGCCTTTTAGGTTCTAAATTTACATGGTTATACCCCATTCTGTCAATTATCTTTTTGGTGGTAGTACCAAAAAGTACTTGGTAGTGGTAGTACTTGCCTTATAATTTATAAATATGTCAGCATCTTAGCATAGAAATTTTTTAAAGAGTATGTTTCGTGGTTCCTTATTAGTGTACAAACATGTTTACCCCCCCAAAAGTGCTGACATTAGTGATAACAAGCAAAGATCTCATAAACTTAATAAACTTGAGAAAAAGATGGGAATCATTAGGCTAAACAGAGAGACTCATTGGACATAAACCTGTTCACTACATGAGTAATTAGGAAAGAAAAGAACAAAGTAAAAGAACATGTATGACATATTAGTTATAAATTTTTAAAGTCTGTGTCTAAAAGGTGAACTGCAATTAGGAATTTGGGATCAATTTTTAGTCTTCCAGAAAGAGAGTTTTTCTTATAATGCATAATTCCATTGGTGGCTTGTATATATTTGCCTTTGATAAGTTTTCAGGAATATTATTCTGTAAGAAAACAGGGGACTATCTGAGACTGATAATTTGGATAGCTACATGGGTAGGGGAGGAATCAATCTGGGTACGGGAGGAGCCTTTGTTATAGCCCAAATTAAAGATAATGGAGATCTAAGGCAAAGGCAAAGAAAATGAAAAGAGGTTCTATAGTAGCTGCTCAAAGAAAACGAAAAGGCCAGAAAGAAAAGGAGTTGGGATGATAGGTGTGGTCTAACTCTTTCCAAGATTTTTCATAATGTTTGCATAAGCTTGAAACTAATACCAGGTAAGGACAAATAGAAAAGCTCAAACTTGTGCGTATTATGCATATACACAAAAATCCTAAGAAAACTTTGGAAAAATCAAAGATAACAGGGCATTAAAAATCATTACCATGTTGGATTTCTCCCAGGAGTGAAAGAATGGCTTCATATTTTTGAAAAATTAATGTGTATCATCATATTATCAACTTTTTAAAAAGAGAGACATCATTATCTCAGTTTGTGTGTAAAAGGCCTTTGGTTACATTCAGTGCCCATTCAGAATGTTTATAATAAGAATTTTAGCAAAATAAGTATAGAAGAAAACATACTTACCCTGGCAAATCAATCAGGGTCCAATCAGGAGACAGAAACAACACAGGAATTTGGACAGGGAAAGCTTAAAGAATTTTAACTGTAACAAGCTATTGGAATAAGTGAGGAATTGGTTAGTGAAAAGTAAAGAGAACTCTAAGGAATATGGCAACAATAAGAGGCAGCACTACCCCTAGAGTTGAGATACAGTGTCCAAGGATGACCCTTCCACTTCTCCCCCTAGCTAAGGTCCTGACTTCCTTAGAGAAAAGGAGGGCAGAGAAGTTACTGTAGTGTCATACCAGTGGAATTTGCTGGAAATCTACCCTCTAGAAGTTGCCAAAAACTTACTTTAGAATTTTGGGGAAAGTCATTCATGGGAAGGTACCCTGTTGGAGGAGCTGTGCAATGAAACAATACAAGGGGATGCCAGTGGAAGCTGCTAGCCACTAGGTGCTACTGACCTCCATGCACTGTAGGAGGCTAGTGTTGCAGAAGTAGCTTGTGCTGCAGGAGCTGGACATTGGGGAAGCTGCATGTACCACAGGAGCCTGATGTTGGAGAAGCTGCCTGTTCTCTAGATGCCTGGGCTTGGAGAAGCTGTGGTGCTTCAAGAGCCAGATGCTGGAAGAGCTGCCTGTACCTTAGGAGATAGGCACTGGAGAATCCCTGTGAGCTGCAGGAGTGTGTCCAGTGAGCACACGGCAATGCAAGCAGGAAGGAGAACCCTTTCCTTCTGCAGCATCTCCCTACTGCCTCTACTGCCTAAGTTTAACGTCATGCCAGCTGTCAAAGGAATAATATTTAAAGGGCCCATCTCCATTTTCAAAGAGCAGGCAATAAAGTATATACTTGGAGCCAAGAGGAAATAAGTTGATAACTGGAATAATTACTAATGGAAATCCAACAAGAATATACAACTATCATAATTTATTTTAAAGCATTCACTTTACAGTCAAGACTAGAATAAGGATTCTAGCTATTACTGCTTCTATTCAACATTCAAATGGAAGATCTAGCCAGTAAAAAGGATAGAAAATGAAACAAAATGTATTAGCAATGTAATCAAGAGAACGAAAATGCTAATATTTGTATGAGAAATACAAAGAGAATATAGTAAGTAATTAGAAAATTAGAATTTATAGGGATTTTAACCTAGGCTGCCAGACTAAGAGCTCATATTTTAATCACTTTCATATGTTGTCCTTTTAAATAATTTTCAAAGGCAATTGGGGCTTTAAATATTTGTCTATGGCACATTTTCAAACTCCATGCTACTAAGGCTGGAGAAGATACTCTGAGTGTTCCCCCAAAGACACGGAAATTTGTTAAATCTCCATTAATATACAAACATGCACACAGGCACATATATACAAATACCCACACACGTACAGATGAATGCAAAAAGGAAAGAACTGGGAAAGCAGATTACATTATCCATGGGGCCGGATTTTCATTTTATCTGGGTATCTGGTGCAGAGCTTATTTTTATGGCTGAAGTTCAATATGCAATTTCAACATTCAGTGAGTATTCATTGAGCACACGCCATGGTTCAGTCAACATTTTAAGATGCTCTGAAAACAGCAGTAAAAAGATAGGTGAAATCCTTGCTCTCTTCAACTCACATTCATATTGGAGAAGTGCTGTGAACTAAGGACAACAGAAGATACACTACAAGAGTGTCCTGGTGAGCTTAGGAAAAGTACTTCTGACAAATCAGCTCAATACATATTGGACTGCTATTATCAGTCTCATAAGTTTAAGTACTGGTTACAAAGCTGAATATGATAAAGCATCCCTTGCCCAAATGCTCCAGCCCATCACTTTTAGGATATAATGCCTCATGGGCTCTTTTTTTTTTTTTTTTTTAACATTTTTTTTGGGGTATAATTGCTTTACAATGGTGTGTTAGTGTCTGCTTTATAACAGTGAGTCAGTTATACATATATATATGTTCCCATATCTCTTCCCTCTTTGTCTCCCTCCCTCCCACCCTCCCTATCCCACCCCTCCAGACAGCCACAAAGAACCGAGCCGGTTTCCCTGTGCCATGCGGCTGCTTCCCACTGGCTATCTACCTTACGTTTGTTAGTATATATATGTCCATGTCTCTCTCTCGCCCTAACACACCTCACCCTTCCCCCTCCCCATATCCTCAAGTCTGTTCTCCAGTAGGTCTCTGTCTTTATTCCTGTTTTACCCCTAGGTTCTTCATAACATTTTTTTTTCTTAAATTCCATATATATGTGTTAGCATACGGTATTTGTCCTTCTCTTTCTGACTTACTTCACTCCGTATGACAGACTCTAGATCTATCCACCTCATTACAAATAGCTCAATTTCGTTTCTTTTTATGGCTGAGTAATATTCCATTGTATATATGTGCCACATCTTCTTTATCCATTCATCCGACGACGGGCACTTAGGTTGTTTCCATCTCCGGGCTATTGTAAATAGAGCTGCAATGAACATTTTGGTACATGACTCTTTCTGAATTCTGGTTTCCTCAGGGTATATACCTAGTAGTGGGATTGCTGGGTCATATGGTAGTTCTATTTGTAGTTTTTTAAGGAACCTCCATACTGTTCTCCATAGTGGCTGAACCAATTCACATTCCCACCAGCAGTGCAAGAGTGTTCCCTTTTCTCCACACCCTCTCCAGCATTTATTGTTTCTAGATTTTTTGATGATGGCCATTCTGACTGGTGTGAGATGATATCTCATTGTAGTTTTGATTTGCATTTCTCTAATGATTAATGATGTTGAGCATTCTTTCATGTGTTTGTTGGCAGTCTGTATATCTTCTTTGGAGAAATGTCTATTTAGGTCTTCTGCCCATTTTTGGATTGGGTTGTTTATTTTTTTGTTATTGAGCTGCATGAGCTGCCTGTAAATTTTAGAGATTAATCCTTTGTCAGTTGATTCATTTGCAAATATTTTCTCCCATTCTGAGGGCTGTCTTTTGGTCTTGTTTATGGTTTCCTTTGCTGTGCAAAAGCTTTGAAGTTTCATTAGGTCCCATTTGTTTATTTTTGTTTTTATCTCCATTACTCTAGGAGATGGGTCAAGAAGGATCTTGCTGTGATTTATGTCATAGAGTGTTCTGCCTATGTTTTCCTCTAAGAGTTTGATAGTTTCTGGCCTTACATTTAGGTCTTTAATCCATTTTGAGCTTATTTTTGTGTATGGTGTTAGGGAGTGATCTAATCTCATACTTTTACATGTACCTATCCAATTTTCCCAGCACCACTTATTGAAGAGGCTGTCCTTTCTCCACTGTATATTCCTGCCACCTTTATCAAAGATAAGGTGACCATATGTGCATGGGTTTATCTCTGGGCTTTCTATCCTATTCCATTGATCTATCTTTCTGTTTTTGTGCCAGTACCATACTGTCTTGATTACTGTAGCTTTGTAGTATAGTCTGAAGTCAGGCAGCCTGATTCCTCCAGCTCCATTTTTTGTTCTCAAGATTGCTTTGGCTATTCGGGGTCTTTTGTGTTTCCATACAAATTGTGAAATTTTTTGTTCTAGTTCTGTGAAAAATGCCAGTGGTAGTTTGATAGGGATTGCATTGAATCTATAGATTGCTTTGGGAAGTAGAGTCATTTTCACAATGTTGATTCTTCCAATCCAAGAACATGGTATATCTCTCCATCTGTTTGTATCATCTTTAATTTCTTTCATCAGTGTCTTATAATTTTCTGCATACAGGTCTTTTGTCTCCTTAGGTAGGTTTATTCCTAGATATTTTATTCTTTTTGTTGCAATGGTAAATGGGAGTGTTTTCTTGATTTCACTTTCAGATTTTTCATCATTAGTATATAGGAATGCCAGAGATTTCTGTGCATTAATTTTGTATCCTGCTACTTTACCAAATTCATTGATTAGCTCTAGTAGTTTTCTGGTAGCATCTTTAGGATTCTCTATGTATAGTATCATGTCATCTGCAAACAGTGACAGCTTTACTTCTTCTTTTCCGATTTGGATTCCTTTTATTTCCTTTTCTTCTCTGATTGCTGTGGCTAAAACTTCCAAAACTATGTTGAATAAGAGTGGTGAGAGTGGGCAACCTTGTCTTGTTCCTGACCTTAGTGGAAATGCTTTCAGTTTTTCGCCATTGAGGATGATGTTGGCTGTGGGCTTGTCATATACGGCCTTTATTATATTGAGGAAAGTTCCCTCTACACCTACTTTCTGCAGGGTTTTTATCATAAATGGGTGTTGAATTTTGTCAAAAGCTTTCTCTGCATCTATTGAGATGATCATATGGTTTTTCTCCTTCAATTTGTTAATATGGTTAATCACATTGATAGATTTGCGTATATTGAAGAATCCTTGCATTCCTGGAATAAACCCCACTTGATCATGGTGTATGATCCTTTTAATGTGCTGTTGGATTCTGTTTGCTAGTATTTTGTTGAGGATTTTTGCATCTATGTTCATCAGTGATATTGGCCTGTAGTTTTCTTTCTTTGTGACATCCTTGTCTGGTTTTGGTATCAAGGTGATGGTGGCCTCGTAGAATGAGTTTGGGAGTGTTCCTCCCTCTGCTATATTTTGGAAGAGTTTGAGAAGAATAGGTGTTAGCTCTTCTCTAAATGTTTGATAGAATTCGCCTGTGAAGCCATCTGGTCCTGGGCTTTTGTTTGTTGGAAGATTTTTAATCACAGTTTCAATTTCAGTGTTTGTGATTGGTCTGTTCATATTTTCTATTTCTTCCTGATTCAGTCTTGGCAGTTTGTGCATTTCTAAGAATTTGTCCATTTCTTCCAGATTGTCCATTTTATTGGCATAGAGTTGCTTGTAGTAATCCCTCATGATTTTTTGTATTTCTGCAGTGTCAGTTGTTACTTCTCCTTTTTCATTTCTGATTCTATTGATTTGAGTCTTCTCCCTTATTTTCTTGATGAGTCTGGCTAATGGTTTATCAATTTTGTTAATCTTCTCAAAGAACCAGCTTTTAGTTTTATTGATCTTTGCTATTGTTTCCTTCATTTCTTTTTCATTTATTTCTGATCTGATTTTTATGATTTCTTTCCTTCTGCTAACTCTGGGGTTTTTTTGTTCTTCTTTCTCTAATTGCTTGAGGTGCAAGGTTAGGTTGTTTATTCGAGATGTTTCCTGCTTCTTAAGGTGGGCTTGTATTGCTATAAACTTCCCTCTTAGAACTGCTTTTGCTGCATCCCATAGGTTTTGGGTCGTTGTATCTCCATTGTCATTTGTTTCTAGGTATTTTTTAATTTCCTCTTTGATTTCTTCAGTGATCACTTCGTTACTAAGTAGTGTATTGTTTAGCCTCCATGTGTTTGTATTTTTTACTGCTCTTTTCCTATAATTGATATCTAATCTCATGGCGTTGTGGTCGGAAAAGATACTTGATATAATTTCAATTTTCTTAAATTTACCAAGGCTTGATTTGTGACCCAAGATATGATCTATCCTGGAGAATGTTCCATGAGCACTTGAGAAAAATGTGTATTCTGTTGTTTTTGGATGGAGTGTCCTATAAATATCAATTAAGTCCATCCTGTTTAATGTATCATTTAAAGCTTGTGTTTCCTTATTTATTTTCATTTTGGATGATCTGTCCATTGGTGAAAGTGGGGTGTTGAAGTCCCCTACTATGAATGTGTTACTGTCGATTTCCCCTTTTATGGCTGCTAGTTTTTGCCTTATGTATTGAGGTGCTCCTATGTTGGGTGCATAAATATTTACAATTGTTATATCTTCTTCTTGGATCGATCCCTTAATCATTATGTAGTGTCCTTCTTTGTCTCTTCTGATAGTCCTTATTTTAAAGTCTATTTTGTCTGATATGAGAATTGCTACTCCAGCTTTCTTTTGGTTTCCATTTGCATGGAATATCTTTTTCCATCCCCTTACTTTCAGTCTGTATGTGTCTCTAGGTCTGAAGTGGGTCTCTTGTAGACAGCATATATATGGGTCTTGTTTTTGTATCCATTCAGCCAATCTGTGTCTTTTGGTGGGAGCATTTAGTCCATTTACATTTAAGGTAATTATCGATATGTATGTTCCTATTCCCATTTTCTAAATTGTTTTGGGTTCGTTATTATAGGACTTTTCCTTCTCTTGTGTTTTTGTCTAGAGAAGTTCCTTTAGCATTTGTTGTAAAGCTGGTTTGGTGGTGCTGAACTCTCTCAGCTTTTGCTTGTCTGTAAAGGTTTTAATTTCTCCATCAAATCTGAATGAGATCCTTGCTGGGTAGAGTAATCTTGGTTGCAGGTTTTTCTCCTTCATCACTTTCAGTATGTCCTGCCACTCCCTTCTGGCTTGTAGAGTTTCTGCTGAGAGATCAGCTGTTAACCTTATGGGGATTCCCTTGTGTGTTATTTGTTGTTTTTCCCTTGCTGCTTTTAATATGCTTTCTTTGTATTTAGTTTTTGACAGTTTGATTAATATGTGTCTTGGCGTATTTCTCCTTGAATTTATCCTGTATGGGACTCTCTGTGCTTCCTGGACTTGATTAACGATTTCCTTTCCCATATTAGGGAAGTTTTCAACTATAATCTCTTCAAATATTTTCTCAGTCCCTTTCTTTTTCTCTTCTTCTTCTGGAACCCCTATAATTCGAATGTTGGTGCGTTTAATGTTGTCCCAGAGGTCTCTGAGACTGTCCTCAGTTCTTTTCATTCTTTTTTCTTTATTCTGCTCTGCAGTAGTTATTTCCACTATTTTATCTTCCAGGTCACTTATCCGTTCTTCTGCCTCATTTATTCTGCTATTGATCCCATCTAGAGTATTTTTCATTTCATTTATTGTGTTGTTCATCATTGTCTGTTTCATCTTTATTTCTTCTAGGTCCTTGTTAACTGCTTCTTGCATTTTGTCCATTCTATTTCCAAGATTTTGGATCATCTTTACTATCATTATTCTGAACTCTTTTTCAGGTAGACTGCCTATTTCCTCTTCATTTGTTAGGTCTGGTGGGTTTTTATCCTGCTCCTTCATCTGCTGTGTGTTTTTCTGTCTTCTCATTTTGCTTATCTTACTGTGATTGGGTTCACCTTTTTGCAGGCTGCAAGTTCGTAGCTCCCGTTGTTTTTGATGTCTGTCTCCAGTGGCTAAGGTTGGTTCAGTGCGTTGTGTAGGCTTCCTGGTGGAGGGGACTAGTGGCTGTGTTGTGGTGTATGAGGCTAGATCTTGTCTCTCTAGTGGGCAGGTCCACGTCTGGTGGTGTGTTTTGGGGTGTCTGTGGACTTATTATGATTTTAGGCAGCCTCTCTGCTAGTGGGTGGGGTTGTGTTCCTGTTTTGCTATATGGTTGGCATAGGTTGTCCAGCACTGTAGCTTGCTGGTCGTTGAGCGAAGCTGGGTGCTGGTGTTGAGATGGAGATCTCTGGGAGATTTTCGCCGTTTGATATTATGTGGGGCTGGGAGGTCTCTTCTTGACGAGTGTTCTGAAGTTGGCTCTCCCACCTCAGAGGCAGAGTCCTGACTCCTGGCTGGAGCAGCAAGAGCCTTTCATCCACTCGGCTCAGAATAAAAGGGAGAGAAAGTAGAGAGAATTAGTATAAGTAGGAGGAAATAGGAAAGAAAGAAAGAAAGAAAGAAAGAGAGGAGGGAAGGAAGGAAGGAGGGAAGGAAGAAAGAAAGAAAGAAGAAAAGAAAGGAAGAAGGCAAGAAGGAAAGAAAGGAGGGAGGGAGGGAGGAGGGAAGGAAGGAAGGAATGAGGGAAGGAAGGAAAAAATACAGAAAGAAAGAAGATACAGTAAAATAAAATAAAGTATAATAAAGTTATTGAATTAAAAAAATAATTATTTAGAGGAAAAAAAAAAGGGAAGGATAGAACCTTAGGACAAATGGTGGAAGCAAAGTTATAGAGACAAAATCTTACATAGAAGCATACACATATACCCTCACAAAAAGAGGTAAAGTGGAAAAAATCATAAAACTTGCTCTCCAAGTCCACCTCCTCAATTTGGGACGATTCGTTGTCTCAAAAAGGGAAGGAAGGAAGGAAAGATAGAAAGAAGGTAAAGTATAACAGAGTTCTTTAAATTAAAATTAATTATTAAGAAAAAAATTAAAAAAAAAAATGGTCGGATAGAACGCTGGGACAAATGGTGGAAGCAAACCTATACAGACAAGATCTCACACAGAAGCATACACATACACATTCACAAAAAGAGGAAAAGGGGAAAAAATCATAGATCTTGCTCTAGAAGTCCGCCTCCTCAATTTGGGATGATTCGCTGTCTATTCATGTATTCCACAGAGGCAGGGTACATCAAATTGATTGTGTAGCTTTAATCCGCTGTTTCTGAGGCTGCTGGGAGAGATTTCCCTTTTTCTTCTTTGTTCTCACAGCTCACAGGGGCTCAGCTTTCGACTTGGCCCTGCCTCTGCGTGTAGGTCGCTGGAGGGCGTCTGCTTTTTGCTCAGACAGGACGGCGTTAAAGGAGCCGCTGACTCGGGGGCTCTGGCGCTCTCAGGCCGGGGGCAGGGAGGGGCACGGAGTGCGGAGCGGTCCTGCGGCGGCAGAAGTCGGCGTGACGTTGCCCCAGCCTGAGGCCCGCCGTGTGTTCTCCCTGAGAAATTGTCCCTGGATCCCGGGAACCTGGCAGTGGCGGGCTGCACAGGCTCCCCGGAAGAGGGGTGGGGGCAGTGACCTGTGCT
>NW_006771143.1:1557788-1574958 GCF_000442215.2 Lipotes vexillifer
CTCGCGCCCGTCTCTGGAGCTCCTTTAGGCAGCGCTCTTAAAACCCCTCTCCTCGCGCACCAGGAAACACAGAGGCAAGAAAAGGTCTCTTGCCTCTTGGGTAGGTCCAGACTTTCCCCCGGACTCCCTCCCGGCTATCCGTGGCGCACTAACCCCTTCGGGCTGTGTTCAAGCCGCCAACCCCAGTCCTCTCCCTGCGCTCCGACCGAAACCGAAACCGAGCCTCAGCTCGCAGCCCCGCCCGCCCCCGGCGGGTGAGCACACGAGCCTCTCGGGCTGGTGAGCGACGGTCGGTGCCGACCCTCTGTGCGGGAATCTCTCCACTTTGCCCTGCGCGCCCCTGTTGCTGTGCTGTCCTCCGCGGCTCCGAAGCTCCCCGCTCCGCCTCCCGCAATCTCTGCCCGCGAAGGGGCTCCTAGTGTGTGGAGACCTTTCCTCCCTCACGGCTCCCTCCCACTGGTGCAGGTACCGTCCTTATCCTTTTGTCTCTGTTTATTCTTTTTTCTCTTGCCCTACCCAGGTACGTGGGGAGTTTCTTGCCTTTTGGGAGGTCTGAGGTCTCCTGCCAGCGTTCAGTAGGTGTTCTGTAGGAGTTGCTCCACGTGTAGATGTATTTCTGGTGTATCTGTGGGGAGGAAGGTGATCTCTGCGTCTTACTCCTCCGCCATCTTGGAAAGAGTCCCACCTCATGGGCTCTTGAATAAGCATACCTCGATTTGAAGTATGGCTTACTACTGATTAGCTGTTCGTAAGACCTGTAAAATGGGGATGATAATAGAAATGACAGTACATACCTCAATACATAACAATGTATAATCTCATAACGTGGTTATCAGTATTGAATGAAACACTGCATTTAAAGCGCTGAGCATTGTTCCTGAAGATAGTCAGCATTCAATAATTATTGAAGATAATAATGGTGATTGTTTTTAATTTTCATTAAAAGCCATACAACTTGAATCACAAGAAACCATACAACTTGAATGCTATCAAAAACTTGCAGCCAGTCCAATGACACCCCTATCTAATAGTTACATCCAACTGGGTGAATGAATTTGTTGGTCTTTCTTGGTAGAAGGATTTTTTTCCATTGTTAATCTTTAGAAAGAGGTCACTGTAATATTCCCCAATAGCACCTTGGTGATATCTAGGCAATATTTTATATGAAATATAGAATCATAGAATTGTGGCAGTGGACCTAGTCATTTTTCCTGTCCAGGAGTTCTTCACCTTCCTAATCCTCTCTTGATTTCTGTAAAGGGAGTTGTCCTTTCCCCATTGTGTGCAGTCTTGGTGGGAAGTAACTTCTGTTTCCTATTACAGCGTCATGGGGACCAGATAACCCCTCTCCATGGCCCATTGCATGCAGTGGGTGTAATGTGATCTTGGCCAATGAGATGCTCTCTTCCTGGACCTGAGTAAATGATGCAAGGACGTAGTCATGGTCAGAGGTTATTCTTCACCACTGTAGTGGTGACAGGCTTCCTAAATTCCTGCTGTATGTCATTCCATCTGTGAGCCCCGGATGTGATCCAAATAAACCCCTCTTGCTTAAAATAGCCACAGTATATGTTTGTTGCTTACCATCAAAAACTGAATTTTACAATTGAGCATTGGAAGAGCTCTTGGAAGTTTTGTCTTGGGAAAAGATATAAACAAGGTGAGAGTGGTAACCTGGAAAACAAGATTTAGAAAACCTAACCATGTTAATGTACATCCCCCTCACTCTCCCAGAAAGACTGACAATGGATCTGGAGCACATAATTTTATCAACAGAGGGGAGTTCAGATATCAGCTAATGTGGACTGGACTCACACTGGAGAAGGGAAGTCACACTGAACAGAGAAAAGTCAATTCTCAAAAAAAGCGGCTTTTTAAATGCTAAGCAAAGGATATAGGATGTAATAAAGGATTTTTGGGTTTCCAAAGCCTGGCTTTTGATTACCAAAATTAAAATCATTGTGTGTAACCAATAGGGTTGAAAAGAATGCATATAACATAAGAGCCAGTTTTTCTACCCTAAATTGTTTTAAAAATTCAGGCTGAGGCAGGAGAAGAAGAGCCTGAGAAGGGGGCAGTAGGGACTGGGGTTTGGTAGTTTCTGAAGGAGTGCGTCATGTCATCTTCTCCTGATTGTCCCCATTCCAAAAGAGGTGTAGTAGGATCAGAGAGCAGATTTTATGTGCCCAGCCTCTGAGCGAGCCTAAGGAGGCAGGAAACCTTCTTGTGATCCTCACACCCAAGGTGATTCACAGAGGAAAAGTAAACACAGGGAAGAGGGGCTGGATGTGCCTACCCCCTCAAGTTTTGATGATATTGGAGAGAGTCAGAAAGTTTCTCTGGTCCTCAGAAGGATGCAGAAGTGCCCCAGAGAGGGTTTTTTAGGATCCAAGAGGAGGCAGTGTGTGTGGACCAGTGCCTCCATGTCAGATGGGAACTTGCCTTCTCCACAGATACCAGTGGAGACAGATGCCAAAACACAAAGAAGGATGGAAATGAAATACATTTATTTCAGTGGGCAGAGTAGACACATGAGGAACTTGGACCACAATCCTGGTGGTCCTCCAAACCCAACCTCATAAAGACATGATGTTATATAAGCCCACTGGCATGAGGATCATTTCAGCTGAAAAGAGAGGAATGAGGTGAACAGGGAAATTGCTAATTTGATTGAGTTTACCTGGCATTGAGAAGATTACATTTTCTGACACCAGGGAGAATAGCAGCTCAAGAGATAATTTATTTTAAATTGTAAAAAAATAAGAAAAATTGTTTTGGGATGGTCAAATTATGGATCAAAAATATTGTACCTAATAAATGTAACTGAGAGTATATCATTTACTTGGTTAAAACCCTTCAGATAACTGATAGAAATATTTTGTGCTTACCTGTCCAGAATCCATCACTTTTTGTTCTGCTAGGAGCACTTAAATTTTCATTTTGGAAAGCCCTCCAACCCCATTCTCTCCATACTGCTCCTGTGAAGCTGAACCCACCCTCTGACACTAGATTATCCTCCCTCATCCTTCTGGCTCTCCTCTCTGGGCCTCACATGGCTGGAACCTTCTCATCAAATACGAAATTTTAAAGAGAGCTTTTCTGACCAGTACCTGTTCCCCATCTCTACACCTCAAATCTTCTAATTTCATCATTTATTTTGAAGTTTATTTTCTTCACAGAAACTTTCAGTGTCTACCATAATCTTGTCTATTTAATTGTTACTTTTTCATTGTCTCCCTTCTCCAGCTAGAACGTAAGCTCCATGAGGGCAGGTATCTTATCAATCTTGAGCAACTCATGGCACCTGAGCTTTGGCAGGCACATAATAAATACTGCTGGAACAAATCAATGAATTTCAGTTTTCTATTCAGCAGTTACATAGTGCTTACTACAGTGTCAGGCACTGTCCTGAAGGTTTTCTAGTTACTAATATTTTAAATTCTCATAACAATCCTGTGAGGTTAGAATTAGCATTATCTCCATTTGACTGATTATGACTGAGTTACACAGTGGTTA
Organism: Lipotes vexillifer; assembly: GCF_000442215.2. Taxonomy (NCBI): domain Eukaryota; kingdom Metazoa; phylum Chordata; class Mammalia; order Artiodactyla; family Lipotidae; genus Lipotes; species Lipotes vexillifer. The sequence goes on from NW_006771143.1 coordinate 1,561,305, forward strand.
AGCCATATGCCCAAGTGGGAAAGCTAGATAAGATTCACACCTGGCCGCTGGCTCCTGACTCTTTCCTCTCATCCTCTGTGCCATGTTTCCTAAATGACTTATTGAATGATTTGATGAACAAGTTGGCTACTAAGAAACTGTTTATCTCTAGAGGGCTGAGAATGCCCACTTCTGATTTTAAAGAGCAGGGATTGACCATGAAATCTGTGGTTCAGCCCAGATATTAGTGCTTAGATGTACAGCCAATGGCTGCAGGAGCTTCCCTCTCACTTATTTCCACTGCACCACGCATGCTTGGAAGAGCTGTTAATTGGCAGTGGTGGGTTATGAGTGCTCATAAAATATTTAACAGCTATTTAATATTGTTATGTAACTTTGGTCAGTGGAAAAATATACCAATTAGTTCACTCATGGGGGAAGATTGCTAGGGGTCTCCATGAGGAAAGACCTCAGAGGCATATTTTTGCCATTCTTTATAAAGCAGCCATGTCATTTTACACAGTTTGATCAACCGTTTTATAGTTACTGCTGTTGAATTTTTGTAGTGTACTCCAAATCCTACTCCCCCATTTTCTTTAGTAATTTTACAATCTTTATGGTCTGACAGTACTAATCATCTGGAAATAAGATGAATCACAATAGAAAGGATGTTCTTCATTTAATCTTCAAAGCCATTTTTATGTTAGCCAACATTAAAAAGCTGTGGGTATATTCATTTCTTTCCATTGAGAACATTAATCTTCCCTTGTTACAGACAACATTTTTTTTGTCCTTCTTTGGGTAAAACTTAATCTTACGGAACGAGTTGCAGCTGTTTGTACAAATTCATATTTTTTTTATACTGATAGGAAGCAGTCAGACATTTCAACTATTCCGTTTTGTTTAAAAGTAAGTTAACAGTTCAGTTCACTCTTAAGAAGGCACCGATGAAGGAATTGTACAGGAATGTGTTTGTGTCCAACCGAATGTTTGTGATTAAAAATACTTGTGAAAGCAACCCTGCTAGACTTGAGAAGAGTTATATAGTCCTGCAGCCTGGGAGAAATTCATTGAGGGAGAATCCACTAATGCTTGAAGTGGTAGCTTTTGACCTCTGGCACTGGTAAATACCAGCCAAATGATACACAGACTTCGCTTCTAAATGACTAGCCCTTACATAATTTCCTTTCCCTTCGCAATTCCATGAGCCTCCAGTTTTTAGAATTACAGAGATCTGACATAACAAGATACGTTTTGATAACAGGCTCCCCTAATCACCCACCAGTCTCTCCTCTTATCTCTATTCCTACCCCAGAATTATATTGATTTTCTGGAAAATTGAAAAGTATTAGGAAAATCAGTATTTTGTACACTTTGTCTATATCAGATTTCCCACTAGCAAATCATCTAACCTAATCTTATGAATTAGTGGCTAAAACCATATGCCTGAGGTTAAATGGATTAGTTAGCTAAGGGAAGTCTATTAGAAAGTGGCCTCACCGCTAAATAGCTGTCTGATTCAGGATGAGTAACAAACATCAGTCAGTTTACTCATCTGTACAAAGGGGATAATATTGGCCACTTCATAAAATGTAGGGACATTAAAGAAAACAATCTATTTTTAATACTGAATATATAATAATTCAACAAAAAAACCCCAATAGTTACAGTAAATAGTAAAAGCTTAGCTTATGATCAAACACGTGTTTGACTCCAGCTACCACCAGCTGGTAAGAGTTCGAATGAATTCAAATTAACTTAAGGAAAGAAATGATTGATTAATAATAATTTAAAATTATACTGGGGAGTCTTATAGAACCCCAGGACAGGAATGCCCCTGGGTCTCAAGAAGAATTAGAAGAGGAATTTCACAACCAGCAGGGATTTTTCTCTCAACTATTCACATTTCTGAATATCCACTTGATCCTTCTCTCTTCCTTTCTAGTTTCTTCTGTTATCTTGACCATATGGTGGAAGTCATGACCATTAACGTATTCCAAGGCTTATAAGGTCATCCATTCAAAAGGCAAAAGTTGCTTATGCCATATTCAGATTTCTGAGGAAAGGCTTCACTAGTCCACTTTGGCTCACGAGCCCACTACTGATCTAGTAACTGAGGCCAGGTTGCTCCTTGCTACAATCATGTTGCTGGATGGGGTTAGTTCTAGGAACAATTTAGTTTCTAGGAAAGGAGTTTCACGTGTGGCCATGTCAATCGCCAGCCTGCTCCAGCTGTCCAACTCTCTTCTTATGTTGGACCATGTGCACCTGAGAGGGAGAGCTTACCTTCTCCCCGAGTCATTTTTTTTTTCCTTCCAGGAAATATAATTGACATACAGCACCATATGAGTTTAAGGGGTACAGTATAATGGTTTGATTTACATACATCATGAAATGATTATCACAATAAGTTTAGTGAACATCCATCATCTCATATAGGTACAAAATTAAAGAAAAACTTTTTTTTCCTCGTGATAAAAACTCTTGGGATTTACTCTCTTAATTTTCAAATACGACATAAAGCAGGGTTAATTATCATGTTGTACATTACATCCCTAGTACTTATTTATCTTATAGCTGGAAGTTAGTATTGCTATCTTTTGACTGCCTTCATCCAATCCCCATTCCCCCATCCCTGCCTCTGGTAACCACTAATCTAATCTCTTTCTAATTGTTTGTTTGCTTGTTTTTGATGTATAACTGACCTACAACCTATCTTAGTTCCTGTTGCACATCATAGTGATTCGATATTTCTCTACATTTCAAAATGATCACCACAATAAGTCTAGTTACACTCTGTCACCATACAAAGATATTACATAATTACTGACTATATTCCTCACACTACATTTCATACCCATGATTCATTTATCTGACCATTGGAAGTTTGTACCTTTTAATCTCCCTCACTTATTCTTTTTTATCCCCACATCCCCCTCTCTTCTGGCAACTACCTGTTTGCTATCTGTATCTAAAACTCTATTTCTATTTCTTTATGTTTGTTCATTTGTTTTGTTTTTTAGATTCATATAAATGAAATCATACAGTATTTGACGTTCTCTGTCTGACTTATTTCACTTAGCATAATACCCTTTAGTTCCAACCATGTTGTTGCAAATAGCAATATTTCATTCTTTCTCGTGGCTGATATTCCATTGTTTGTATATACCACATCTTCTTTATCCGTGCATCTATTGATGAACACTTAGGTTGTTTCTGTACCTTGGCTGTTGTAAATAATGGTGCAATGAACATAGAGGTGCATAAATCTTTTCTAATTAGTGTTTCAATTCTCTTTGGTTAAATACCCAGAGTAGAATTGCTGGATCAGATGGTAGTTCTATTTTTAATTTTTGAGGGATCTCCATACTGCTGTCCATAGTTGCTGTACCAATTTACATTTCCAATAACAGTGCAGTAGGGTTCCCTTTACTCCGCATCCTTTCCAACACTTGCCATTTCTTGTCTTTTTGATATGGTGGATTCTGATATGTGTGAGGTTTCTCATTATGGTTTTGATTTGCATTTCCCTGATGATCAGTGTCATTGAGCATCTTTTCATGCTGCTGTTGGCCATCTGTATACCTTCTATGGAGAAATGTCTATTCAGATCCTCTGCCCGATTGTAATCAGGTTGTTTGTTTTTTTGATTTTGAGTTTTACGAGTTCTTTGTATATTTTGGATACTAATGCCTTATCAGATATATCATTTGCAAATAACTTCTCCCAATCAGTAGGTGGCCTTTTCATCTTGTTGATAGTTTAATTCACTATGCAAAAGTTTTTTAGTTTTTTGTAGTCCCATTTATTTATTTTTACTTTTGTTTCCTTTGCCTGAGGAGATATATCCAAAAAATAATTTACTAAGACCAATGCCAAAGAGCTTACTGCCTATGTTTCCTTCTAGAAGTTTTATGGATCCGGGTCTTATATTTAAGTCTTTAATTTATTTTTAATTTATTTTTTTGCATGGTGTGAGAGAGTAATCCAGTTTCATTCTTTTGCATGTAGCTATCCCGTTTTCGCAACACCATTTATTAAAGAGGCTGTATTTTCCCCATTGTATATTCTTGCCTCCTTGTTGTAGATTAATTGCCCATATAAGTGTGGGTTCATTTCTGGGCTCACTATTCTTTTCCATTGATCTGTGTGTTTGTTCTTGTGCCAGTACCGTACTGTTTTGACTACTGTAGCTTTGTAGGATAGTTTGAAATCAGAGTGTGTGATACCTTCAGCTTTGATCTTCACTCACAAGATTGTTTTGGCTATTCAGAGTCTTTTGTGTTTCCATACAAAGTTTAAATTATTTGTTCTAGTTCCATAAAAAATGCAATTGGTATTTTGATAGAAATTGCATTGAATTTGTAGATTACCTTTGGTAGTATGGTCATTTGAACAGTATTTATTCTTTCAATCCATGAACATGGTATATTTTTCCATCTGTTTGTGTCATCTTCAATTTCTTTCATCAGTATCTTATAGTTTTCCAAGTACAGGTCTTTTACCTCCTTAGTTAGGTTAACTCCTAGGAGTTTTTAAAGTTTTGATGTATTTGTAAATGGGATTGTTTTCTTAACTTTGCTTTCTGATAGTTTGTTGTTAGTGTATAGGAATGCAACAGATCTATATATTAATTTTGTATCCTGCAACTTTACAAATTTCATTGTTGAGTTCAGAGGGCTCAGAGGTCCTTAAGGCAGCTGGACTGCTGGCGAGTTGAGCCTGGTCCCTGAACTAATAAGCTAAAAGGGGGATTCCAAAGTGGCACTCACCAGCACCAGTGTCCTCATGGTAGAACAAGACTGCCAAAATGGTGACTGCCAGTGTCTATGTCCCCAGGATGAGCTCCAGTTGCCTCCTGCCTCTCTATGAGGTTCTCTAAGATCAGCAGGTGGTTCTGACCCAGGCTTCTTTCAAATTACTGCTTCTGCCATGGGTCCTGGAATGTGTGAGATTTTGTGTGCACCCTGTAAGAGTGGAGTCTCTATTTCCCCCTCGTGTGGGGCTCAGATCCCTTGCCCCTTGGTGAGAAACTTTGCATTTGTAATTATCCTCCCATTTGTGGGTCACCCACTTAGGGGTATGGGTCTTGACTATACCTTGTCTCTACCCCCTCCTACCCATGCTGTTGTGGTTCCTTCTTTACACCTTTAGATGTAGAAGATCTTTTCTGCTAGTCTTCTGGTCTTTTATCATCAATATTTGCTCTACAAATAGTTGTAATTTTGGTGTGCCTGTGGGAGGAGGTGGGCTCAGGGCACTCTCCCCTCCCTGCATCATTTCATGGTGATCCTGGCTGCCAGTGTTGTTGATGTCATTCTACTCCCAGGCATGGGACCCTTCTGCAGTATTTATTTTAGCAGTACAGCAACTGCCATAATGCAATTGTACAGGTTCTCAAAATACTTTTCTTATCCATGTGTCTTTATCTCTCCTCATCCCACTGGATTATAGAATCTCAGTACTTGGAAGTGAACTTAGAAAACAGAAATCATATGCACACATGCACACGCAAACATTTTAAGGATGAGAAAACTGAAGCCCACAAAGGTAAAGTCCTTAGCCAATATCACATAGCAAATTAATAAATCAGGACCAGAAGCCAGGTCTCTGTATATGTAGACCAGTTGTTTTTCCTAAACAATGTTGGATATTTCTTGGTCACCAGTCATTATACATGATCCAATTGTTTCTCCACAAGGTGCAGTTGTTTCTTGGTCTGGAGCACTTTTCTCAACATTAAGCATAGCTGCCTTTCTCAACCTACTCTAATTACAACTTTGCTGATTCTTTCCATCTTCAGAAAAAGCAGCTTCTGCACAGGATTGTGAACTTTAATTGCTTTTGCCTATGGCCAACAAAGTACACCTGAAAGAGATTTAAATTATAGATTGTAATACTCATTTTTGTTATCCATTTTTCTTTCATACATTTCTTGTTATTAGTACATATATTAAGAAGTTAAGTATTCCATTAATGACAGTTTTGAAAGATATATACAGGTAAGGACAGAAAAAAATGTATAATAATGAAGAGTTTGGACATCATCCTGAGAGACTTGTTATGAATATGCCTGTGCCTTTGAGGTAATCTGCCTTTTTTGCCCATATCTAGAGGGAAAGGGATCACTGGTTCCTGAAAAAAATAATTGAACACTTGTTAGAGAGGGCCTGATGGAAAATTCTTTCATCTACTTTTTGGTGACTCTCCAAATAACCCTAAATATTATGTATTTGAGAAAAATAAGGATTACTCTATAATTACTGCCTAATGTCAAATATTTCTAAGACTATGTCATGATATACTGAGCTCCATGATTATTTGTGTATATTTTATATATTCTCCCTATTGATATAATATCTGTATGCTTTTCTTCCTCTCATATATAGTTTATATCTACTAGTTTTGGGTTCTCTGAATAATATTCTAACCTTTTAAAAGTCACCCCTTCTCCACTCTAGTCCATATGGTTCTATAGATGATGTCTCCACCCTTAGATGCAAGAGGTGGCATATAACAAAGGTATGGCCAATTAGATCACTGAGGTCACCTGGTCATGGTGGTGAGCTCAGGAATAAGCATGTGTCCCAACCAGAGGCTATGAGACTCCATTTTAAGACATTTATTGGAATCATTGGGTAGAATCTTGAGAAGGTAAATTGTAAGCTGAAGTTGGTGGCAACCATGAGGAAAAGAAAGTATTTGAGACTTGAGCCAACACAGAAAGAAGCAAAACTGAAAGATGGATAGAGTAAGTTGGAGTTCAGTTAATATTGTTTGAGCCTCTGGATAGCCATGCATAAAGTTTTATTTTTTTAACTTAAAACAGTTTCAATTATTTTTATCTGTCACTTGCAGTGGGAAGAATCCTGACCAATTCTGTGTAAAAACTTCTTTTATAAATCTATATCTCATATAAGCACTCTCTGCTGTATCCATCCTACTTTTAGAAAAGTGGAACTCATTGAAAAGTGTAATTGGAAACAGTGCAAGATACCAAAGTGGAGAATGTCATGTTTTCCAAAATGAAGAGAAAACACTGATAATTAATAATAATGGGTTGGTACCAGAATTTGAATTTTTTAAAAAGTAAACTATAGTGACAAGATGGGATTTAAGCACACCTTAATTAATGAAGGTGGAGAGAAAGAAATGCAGGGTAGATGTGGGAGAGGAAAAACATCAGTACTTGGTAATAATAGACATTTACCCTCAGGTTTCTGTGCTTTTGGTGATAGATAGATGATTCAGTGCGTTGGGAGACTAGGGAGTGGGGGCCATTATGAAAGAAAAGTTCACTGTTCTATCTCTGCTGAGTTTCTTTGACTTGGCACCAAGACAGCCAGTTTGAGAACTCTGGGACCTGGATCATAGGTAGATAAGTCCACATGCGTGTCCTGTGTGTAAAGAAGGTGGTTTAATGAGTGTAGGAGGAATTGGTTACATCACAGCTTATAGAGATAAAACACAAGGTCCAGGCTGGGGTGGTGGGAGCTCAACAGAAATTGTGAGAACTGAATAGAACCTGCCATGGAAAACCTTAAAAAGTAGGAGAGGTAAACTGAAGAAGGATGTATATTTTTCTGTTTTATCCATATGATGAGGCTACGGAAGCTTAGATAAAAGTAATGTTCTAGCTCACAGCCTATGTTTTTTAAGAGGCTCCTTACATTATTATATAAATTGAGAGAAAGAAATCAGAATTCTTGAATTTTACTTTAATGTGAATTTAGCCATCATATCAGTCAACTTTTTTCATAATTCCCTCCTAGTTTGGTTTGTTTGTATTAAAAAATAACGTGGCACTTGCAGCAAGATGGATGGACCTTGAGGGCATTATGCTAAGTGAAATAAGTCAGATGGAGAGAGAGACAAATACTATACGGTCTCACTTATGTGTGGAATCTAAAAGAAAATAAACAAAAAATATAATGTGGCAGATTAAAATCCTCAGATATGTGTTCAGTGCAAAATATGATACCAAATAAAACATGGCGGTTGTTTTTTCTTATAAGATACCACATGGTGACTATAGTTAACAATACCATATTGTATTCTTGGCATTTCTAAGAGGGTAGATCTTATATGTTGAAAGGAAGGAAGGAAGGAAAGAAGGAAGGAAGGGAGGGAGGGAGGAAGGGAGGGAGGGAGGAAGGGAGGGAGGGAGGAAGGGAGGGAGGGAGGAAGGGAGGGAGGGAGGAAGGAAGGAAAGTGGTAAAGATGTGAGGTGATAGTTATGTTAATTAGCTTGATTGTGGTGATAATTTCACAAAGCATACATATATCAAAACATCAAAATTAATCAAAACACCTTAAATTAATACCATTCGTGTTTGTTCATTATACCTCAATAAAGCTTAAAAAATGCCATTTCTAAACAACTGATTCATGGTGAAAAATTATCCTCCTTAAAACAATTAATGTTAATGTTAGTTTAATAATAACTGACAAAACTTTAATATGCTAATGTCTATTTTTAAATACTTTTACTCTATAATAACTCTGTGCACATTTTACAAAATTGACGAAAGGCCCTTAACAAAAAACAGAAATTTCTGATTTTCCAGTCCAAAAACCATTCCCCACAGGAAACAACAATTAATTTTTCAAATTATTTCCTTGAGTATTTACTCTAATTTTTAAAAATATTATACTATGCTATGTTTCCTTAATTTATTGATTTTATAAATTATCTGTTAATATTTTATGATGCTAGATGAGCATTTAGCCTTTCCAGAGTTATCACCCTTTTTTATTCAAATTGATAAATAGTATTTACATTATTATGATGATTAGGTAAATATTGTCCAGTGCCATGTAGTGGCCTACTCTTTATTTTACATTTTCTTATTTTCCTTCAGTTATGATTTTTTTGTTTGTTTGTTTGCTTTTTTGTTTCACTGATATGGCTGATGCTTACAGTGATAGTCCCAATGAAGCATGCCTCTCCTTTCCATGCCCTTTGCAATGTGACTCGGTTATCTATCTCATTAAAAGGCAGAGTCGGGCTTCCCTGGTGGCACAGTGGTTGAGAGTCCGCCTGCCAATGCAGGGGACACAGGTTCATGCCCCGGTCCGGGAAGATCCCACATGCCGCGGAGCGGCTGGGCCCGTGAGCCATGCCCGCTGAGCCTGCGTGTCCGGAGCCTGTGCTCCGCAACGGGAGAGGCCACAGCAGTGAGAGGCCTGCGTACCGCAAAAAACAACAACAACAGCAACAGAAATACTCTTTAGTGATGCCCAGCCACTGATATCATTTTAAAGCTCCCCAGACTATTCTAATGTGATAGATGATCATGGTTAATAACCATTGATCTGGTATAGTAAGGTTATTTTCTAAATTATGTTGTATGTATTTATTAACTTACTCTGTTTTTCTGGACTTCTCCTGGAATCTTCTACCTCCAATCTGCTCTCACAGTGTAGATTTACAGCCCATACTGGGATTTCATGTTGCTACTCTCTTCAGTCAGTTACACTGTTTCTTGTATGTCAGCATTTTACCTTAATTGGTTTTTACCAACTTTTGTGAAGTACATTATTCAATATCTTAGTAATAAAGTATATGCGTGAGAGATTTAAAAATATGCTTAATGCATCACCTTAGCATAATTTAATTAACTAAACATATACAAATATTAATATTCTTATATAGAGTGCAAGAATCTATCATTTAAAACAAAGAATAAACATGACATAACACTTAAAAGCAACCAGGACATCATGCGTGGGATTTTGTATGATTCAGGAAATAATTGCAGCAGTTATATTAATAAGATAATTCTAATAACATTTCCAATGATGCCCTCTTCACAGAGCCATGTGACAATTGGTTGTTTACTAATCCCTTTTCTTACAAAATCTAAAGATACAGATATTTAAGAATAAACATCTGTAAATTTTAGATGATAGGAATAAGCTTTTGTAAATCTGGACTTTTACAAGAGCACATCAACCAATAAGATGACACAGGACAACTGATGGATATGTTATAAACTAAGTGTTCTAATACTCAATGATTGCTAAGTAAAAAAGTACATTTATATAATATTTATGCTTAAACCCATTGGCTTTAAAACTTCTGTACCTATGTACCTAATTCAGAAGGACCAAAAATGAAAAAGAAAAAAAGAGAGAGAGAGAGAAAGGAAAAGTACATACTTGCCTTTCTCTTCACTTCTAAAGGCAAACCTAGTTCTGCTCTTTCTCTAGGATGAGGGAGAAATATACAGGGACACATATATCCAGAATGAAATCAGCAAATGTAATCTAGCCTTGGCTGTCTACCAGTCTGGAAATCCTTAAGAAATTTGCAACAGGACCAGTCTTGTGACTTGAAGCAAATAGGACCTGTTTTTGAGGTGGGAAGAGTAAAATTGCATTTGCCAAACTATTTCCCCCTCTGTTTGACATCCTATTAGGATTCTCTACCATGCACTTCCAACAGCCCCCTTTAAAAGAATTCCCCGAAGTCTCATTTTATCCACAAATTCCTCCCTAACAACTCCTGCTCCTCTGCCCCAACTATTTTTAGACAACAGTCATAAAGTGAGGAACAAAGTATAAATGACCAGAAGTGTTAAGCAGCCTCTCTAAGACTAAAAATATGTTGCTAGTTGACGTTGTAAGGGTCATAGCTTCTCCTTGACCTGTAGCTTTTATGCAGGCTCCACAGTTTATCTAAGTCTATTTTGATCACTCAGACCATATAATCTTCTCATAGAAGAGCATTTTTCCCTTTTATACTTCTAAACTTTATTTTACATGCTCAGTAGTTTGACTCACTGCCTCTAATAAATTCCAATATTTATTACTATCTTAAAAGTACTCTAGAGAACATTTTGATTAAAGAATCCAACTGTAAAATCATCTTTTATGATCCTGAAGATTTATATTTTTGTAAAGGCATGTATGTTATATATACACACATATATGCATACATATTATATTTGTGTGTGTGTATGGAAGGGTTGCTAACATAATTTCAGTGACATCATTTTAGTGATTCACTAGTCTAGGTAGACCAATTTCCATGCAGATGGAAAAGACCAAAAAACCCAAAAAAGTCATGAATGGAAGTGAATTGTCAGTGGTAGTAATAACAGAAGTGTCCTATTTCACTGTTCCATAATTTTTCTACTTTCTATAACCACCCAGAAGCAACAAAAGCACATTCGTTTGCACTATTTTAGAAACTTTATTGCTTTTCCCTCTTGTACTTTTAATAAGAAATACAACATGATTACTTCAGACATATCCACATAATTTAAAACATTAAAATTAAAAAAAATCTGTACTGTAATTTTGATCTCTGCCTCTCCAACCTTGTTCCTTCTTGTAGTATTCATCCTAGATTTATGTTTGAGAATCCAAATAGTCAAGGCTATAGGTTACCTAGGCCTAAACCCATCCACATATCCTGTTACTTTGGTTACTTCCATGATTGGTTTCCAGATGGGCACCTCAATGAGAGGTAGCACGAGGCAATGGAATTTTTCTGCAAATGTTATGAAAGAGCCTTCTCTTTCCCACTGACATGCAATCTGGGAGCATGTGAGGAGATGATTCATTCCCCTTGCCCCCGCAATGGGAAAATCCTATAGCTTCTGTGGTCATATTAATGAGCCTCAGAATAAAACGAGAACAGGGACAGGAAGGCTGATAGATGAAGAGAAACTGAGTCCTAATAACATTTGAACACCATATCCATCCATGTTGGCAGCCACCCTTCTCAATGTTTCTGATACTGATAAATGAATTTGAACTGGTAAAGTCTCTTTTACTGTTTTCTGTCACTTACAATCTGAGGACATAATCCTTGGTTAGGGTAGGCAGTACGTTTTCTGAAGATATTGCTCCCAGGAAATTTCTCAGCAAAATGTTTCCATGGTCAAATACAGTTGGGCAATGCTAAATGTAATACTAATGTTTTTCTTCAGGAAAATCGTATTTTAACACCAGTCCCCTCATTAAAACCTGATTCACTTAAAATAAGAATCTTTCATATAGCCTATAAGATTCTGCATGAATTTACCCTTCACTGTTTCTTCTGCTTCTCCATGGGCCTCTTGTCTACTGTATCCTAGCCCCACTGGTCTTTTCTTCCTCCAGTATAGCAGACTGTCTCCTGCCTCAAGGCTTTGGCTTTGCTGTTCGCTCCGCTTGGAATATGCCCCTTTTTATCTGGCTAATTTCTACCTCTTTTTGCTTCAGCTTAAATCTCACTTCTTCCCAGAGTCTTTTCCTAAATGCTTCCTCCAATTAATCAGTACCTCTTGTTCATTCTTATAGCATCCTATCTTTCTCTTTATAGCACCATACAATTTAAATATTTATGCAACCAAATATTTACGTCATTGTTTGTTTAATCTCTCCCTTCCCGTTACTTCGTAAACCCTGTGAGGACAGGAACCATATCTGATTTGTTGACATTTGTTTGAGCAAAATATGATACTGTTCCTGGCACACAGTAGGGACTGGATAAATATTTATTGCCTGGATGCTATCTAGAGCCATGAGGCATCTAAACATATCATACAGAATTTCAAAAAAGAATCCTGCTTAAATTTGTTTAAACCAGAATTTCCCAAATTTATTTAAAAACTAAGCTTTCTGTGAGTGATTAACATGAATATTCCTGGATACTCGTCTATAACTCACATTAAGAAACACTTTTTGCATTGTTTACGTCCTTTATCATTTAAATACTCAAGACTAATAAAAGCCTAAACATATACTTTTATGAGCATTGGATGGTTCTAAGCTTCAGAGGTTCAGATGAGACATAACAACAAGGATATTTGAGGGCATGAACCCCGATCACTGTTGTGGTCCCTCCCGTTGCGGAGCACGGGCTCCGGACGCGCAGGCTCAGCGGCCATGGCTCACGGGCCCAGCTGCTCCGCGGCACGTGGGATATTCCCGGACCGGGGCACGAACCCACGTCCCCTGCATTGGCAGGCGGACTCTCGACCACTGATCCACCAGGGAAGCCCTAACCCTGATCATTTTAGGGAGCATTCTATAACATGCATATGTTACCTTTCTCTATGCTGTTTTTCGTGGGGGGCGGATTTTACAGTATTTATCTTAAAAAGCATCAGCATGGGCTTCCCTGATGGCGCAGTGGTTGAGAGTCCGCCTGCCGATGCAGGGGACACGGGTTCGTGCCCTGGTCTCCCTTGTCTGTTGTTGGATCCATAGACTCCTACCCATTTTGGATGCTCAAAATACTGACTCTGAAAAAAATAATCAATTAGCAAATAGCAAAGGGTTAGAACACCCCAAATAAAAAAAAAAAAAAAAAAAAAAAAGCATCAGCATGGAGATCTGTATGATATTAGACTGTAAAGAATTAGTGTATACTCCCTTAGATAAAGAACACACTTAATCATTGTGCATTGAATTATATTGTTCTAACTTTTATTTTTTTAGGCATCCCTTAAGTTAGATAATGACAGTCAAATACATTGTTATAAGGATTAAATACTACCCCAGGGTGTGTTCTAAAGTTCATATGAAAATAGGTTCAAATCTCAATAAGCGGTGATGACTTTAGCAATGTCCCCATTTACATTTGAAATGTATATTTTACCAATATGGAAAATTCCATACAAATGTCTTTTTAAAAAAAAATCTCTAAAGAACATTTAAAGCTGGCACTTGCATTGCTTTC
>NW_006771143.1:1574977-1584719 GCF_000442215.2 Lipotes vexillifer
TGAGCTTGACTGTAACTGCACTCTGCCAAAAACAGATGAGACAAGTCCAGGAGTATTTCAAATGACCACACACATCAGCAATCAAATCTTCAAGCTCAGGTCCCTCACTCCAGAGTAAGGGTTAGGAAAGCATTGAAAATGTCCATTATGCTGAGCAGGTGTAGGGTGAACTATATTATTTGCTCAACCAGCTGGAATCCTGCTCCAAATGCAGGTACCTTTTGAAGGCCACAAGCTCCTCACTAAGCACACGCATGCGTGACTTGCTCAAGGAAGGGTTGGGAAAATGTCATGGGCTGAACCTGACGCTCTCTTCTGCCCGTCTAGATCTACTTTCCCAACTTCACTGTAAGCCAATGGATTTCAAACCAAGACTTACCAAGAAATGTTACAGTTTTCCACTTATGTTTTGCCCAACACCATCTGTGATGGCTTTTTCGATGTGTTCAAATCCATTTTCAACAGATGTGAAATGTGAGAGGTTTTCTCTCCTTCTTGCACCCACTGGAACATAAAACACATCCATCACCCTTCTGGAACATGCACTTAGAAAATCTGGGTGGCAAAAGAGAGCCCCTTTTCACTGCCCTGGAGAGCAAGATAGTAGACAGAGGGTCTCTTCGATAAAACAGTACACAGGTATCCCGCAAGAGACAGACCTTGGCTATGCCAAGATTTGTTTATCTTGTAGAGATATGGCACTGAGATCAGACCAGTACAAGTTTTTCTAGTTGGCTTCTTTCAATTTCCCCAAACCCCCCTGGATTTGAAGCCTTTCTTGTTTCATCCAGAAGAAAAGAAAAATAGTAGGGACTGCATGGCAGGTATCCCCAGTCAAAGGAGAAAGAGAAGGAATAAGACTGTAGGAAGAGGGAGGAGGTGGTGTGTGAAGGTGGACCTAGAAGGCCAGTGGTGAAGCGGTGGAGAGAGAGGAACCCTTAAAAGTAATGAGCTCCCAGGGAGCGGGAGAGGGAAAGACTGTGCACAGGGGAGCATGAAATGGGTAGGAAAACTCCTCCGTATCGGCTGCCAGGTGAGACACTCCTGGGAACAGACTGTTCTGTGACAAGGATTGTTCAGTACATTTCTATAGATGACTTGTGTCTGATTGACGAGCCAGCAGTAATGCATTTTCAGTGATGATTGTACCATCCCTCTTGTCCAATGTTAAGGTCAGAGTAAGGAGGTTTTTGAAAAGGTTAAAAACAAACACCTCATGCAAACTGGCATACGCAGAAATAAATGTATTCAATTGTTGTTTGTAGAATATGCATATGTTTAAGATAAAATTCTAAATCACTTTACACAATATCAAACTTACATATACCAAGGTATATATAGAATTCCAGAAACATACAAGAAGCTCAATGCATGACAGAATTAAATCAAAAAGTGGCTGAGATTCTATACACACACACACATTGTTCCCTTTAATAGTGCTGATTTCACTGATTAAGCTTATTAGTATTTCATATTTGTTCTGATGGTGTTTTGAGTTCCTAAGATAAATGTGATCATTGAAAACAGAGAGTTTTACTATTGGACTCTGATATTAAAGTGAGAACAAAGAATAAAACATATTTCTGGAAGTTCAAGCCAAGTTTTTTTATATATATTAAATATTCCACTTCTTTGCTTTTCTCTAGGGTCAGTGATGGTCTCACTGGTTGTGGCCAACATGTCTTGAGACATGAGTTGAATATCATTTTACGAGGCTTTAGCTGCAATACAATGAACATGGTCGTTATGTTCATTTGAGAATACAGAACAGATTAAATAATATTTATAAAGCTTCACATTAAGTTTAAGTAAAAGTTGAAATAAAAATATGTCTAGAATAAGGCAGACTGAATTTCTTCTACAGAATCTTTATTCAGTTAATTTTAAAGTATATCAAAAGGGCCAAGGAGTAAATCACCAGAGAAAGTCTTAACAACATTGGGAAAAGGATAAGAAATACAAATAAGCACAAAACATTCTCAAATGAAGAAAACAAAGGAAAAAATAAGAAACAGACATCAAGAAATTCAACTTTCAAGACCTGAAAATACAATCAGCTAAAAAAATTACAAATAGAAAACAGGAAATTTAAGAAATGAGTAAAATAGTTTTTTAAATGTAGAAGAAACCACCATCAAATGGAAGAGGAGCTTAAGTATATTTAAAGTACAGGAATGAAGGTTGAAGCCAGCTAAATAAGTGGGGACATATATATATGTATAACTGACTCACTCTGTTATAAAGCAGAAACTAACACACCATTGTAAAGCAATTATACCCCAATAAAGATGTAAAAAAAAAAAAAAAAAGATAAATGCTTCAATAGAGAAATTTTCAAAGAATAATACGAATCTTTGTAGTTAAATGTAAAGCAAATTAAGAGAGATGCAGTAAAGAATGAGATAGAAAGTTATGGTAAAATAAGGGTATAAATATACTTATAAAACATCCAATCTATGCTGCTGGGCAGGCTCCGGAGTTAATCTATACACAGATCTTCAGCCTGGGATTCAGGTATGTTTGGGTATGAAGGGAGGGCTTATAGGATGGGTCCACCAGGAGGCTATTTGTCTGATGGAAGAAAGAGGAACCTGGGAAAGATCTCATTCTCAAGAAGAAAAAGACAGGCGTTTGAGATTATCATGTTAACATCAGTCATCTGAGGACCAGGTCTCTCTGAAAAGAGCACGGTGTCTCTTACTTCACATCTGCCATATACGGAGTTCTCCCATCAACCCCCTGCAGCTGAAGTGCATCCTGCATTCACCTCCCTGCCCTCTGCCCCTTCCTCTCCATGTGACACAGCCTGCCAAGAAGAAGCAACACCAGGGGCCTGGAGATGAGGGAACCCTGGTATGGCATGAACATCAGAACTGTGTGGTGGGAACATTCAGCAAAGGTACATCCTCTCATGTGGCTTCATAGATGGGTGAGGCCTGGAGGAGGCAGAGAACCTGGCAGAGAAAATGATACCTGCTACCCATAGAGGAAGTGACTTGTTTGTGGGGAACTCCCAGGGGCAGTATAGAGACTCTGAAGGAGAAGCTGGATTTCCATCAAGTTTGTTGGTGGGACTAGAGTCAAAGAAAAAAATGTATGTCACAGAAATGTGTGTCACCAAATTTTAATTCCGCCTTGCTCTGAAACTAAAATGGTCTATAGAACTGGGGCCATGCTTCAGATTATAAAAGGCATAGAATGTGCAATAACACAATCAAAGTGCAGAGAAAAAGAAGTAATGGCATTTAGAATATATGCCAGTTAGTATAGCCAATAAAACCATCTTTTAAGAAAAAGGTCAAAATAAAGACAACTTCATGTAAACAAAACTGAGAGATTTATTACACAAATATCTTCATGAAAGTAACTTCTAAAGGATGTCCTTAAAGACAGAGATGAATGGTGAGCAAAGAAAATTTTAAGTATGTGGAAAAATATAATTTAATAGAAATGTATGAAATTTTAACAGTAATGAATCCCATTGTTGGATTAAAAATTCAAGATTGAACTGAATGAAGCATTATCACTACCATGAATGGATGACTGGAGTTAAGCGACTTTAAGATGCTTGTATTATTCAGAAGAATAAAGGTATGTATTTAGCTTTAGAATTTAATAGGTTACTTTAGTATTTTTAAATGTGTAGTGTTAAAACTTTAAAAATAATTTATATTAAAACTACAAACTGTAGAAAACTGTAGAGAAATAGTTTATACCTCCCAAACTATCAGAGAAAATATTCAATGGTGGAAGGAAAAAATATCAATCTAAAAGGGCAAGAAAGAAAAAAAATTAAAGAAGTGGGCAAATAGAAAGTAGAATATAAGGTGTTAGAGGTTAATCCAAATATATCAGTAATTATAAATGTAAAAAAAAGATTTCTTCTTGAAAATCAATGACTGTTAGAATGAATAATAAAATTTAATTTTCTATTATTGACAGGAAACAAAAGTTGCAATTTAAAAATGAAGAAACATATGCTATGTAAATATAATTAAAAACAAGTCTAGTTTAGCTATATTAATAACACAGAAAATGTATTTTAAGGCAAAAAGCAATATTAGTGATAAAGAGGATCATCACATGATAAATTTTTAATTCATAAGGATGATATAGCAATTCTAAACTTTAATGCACTTATGGTGAGACTTTCAAAATATAAAGAGAAAGTATTGGTATATCTACATAAGGAATTGACAAATCAACTGTGAATATTGGACATTTTAATACTTTTCTCAGTATTGATTTACAAGCAGATAAAAGATATCAATAAGACTATACAAATAACACAATTAACATGATTGAACACAATTAACAAGATTGATTTTATGGACATTTGCAGAACACTGGACCCCATCATTGCAAATACATATTCTTTGCCAGCATATATATATATATATATATATGTATATAAATTCATAGTGTATAAGCCCATATAGCATCTCAAAACAAATTTCAAACAGCTTTATGTAGAGACCTTTATCTATCCAAGTTCAATTTTAGAAATTAAAACCAAGAAAATACAGCTTTAAAAAAAAATCAATATTAATGTGTCAAAGAAGGCATAGTACCCCAAATTTTTAAACACTCAAAACTGGTTATTAGTTCATAATAATAAAGGTGGCATGATTAGAGATGAAACAAAGACATAAAAGATAAGATAATATTACAAACAACTTTTAGGAAAAATATTGAATATTTAGCTGAAATAAATAAATTGCTAGATTTAAAAAACCAAAATTGTACCTGAGTAATCCTACAACAGTGTAATAATTTTGCTTAGTGGTTTAAATTTTTCTTCCAAATACCATTTCATAGCCTTGATATTTTGGTTCACATTACTACCAAACAAACTCCAGAAACATGCCTTTTTTATTAACAGAGAGAGATCATCTCTTAGACACCCAAAAATATTTTTTTTAAAGTATAATAATTAGAAAGGAATAAATAATACTATTATTTTTTGCAGATTCTATGATTATATGCACACACAGAAAACCAAAATTATAAGTGAACAAACTATTATTAGAATTCACTAGAGATTTTAGCAAGGTTTATATATAATTGATACACAAGAGTCCATTGTATTTCTGTATACTGGAGAGAAAATGTTAGGCAAGAAATTTAAAAAGTAATAATTGGCAATAGCAACTGAAAATATAAAGCACCTGAGAATAAATCTAGTAAATGATGTACAAGACTATCTTGGAGAAATTTATCAAACCGTTAAAATAAATATTTTAAGGAAGGTCTATATAATGGAAAGGTACAGCATGATCATGGAAAGAACACAATAGCTTAAAGACATCAATCTGAATTCTGTTTAAATATACCTATAAATTGATGTAAAATCCAATTAAAATTCAGTAGGATTTTTTTGATGTTAAGTTTATATGAAAGATCAGAGGACCAAGAAGAGATAAACCATTCCTGAAGAGTTAGCTAGAGGGAGCTGACTTACTAGATACCAAAAATTTTTAAAGCTATAACGAACAAGAATGTGATAGTGGAAGAGCACTGGACAAAATTTTCCAATGAAATCAAATACAGGGCTTGGAAATAACACAAAATCTATGGAAACAAAAGCAGGGCAGAGATGTATTGGAGATAAATAGGGAAAGGAAGGACTACTACTCAGTAAATGGTATTGAAAAAAGTATCTGTGTGGGGAAAAATGGAACTGGATCTCTACTTCACAATATATACAAAAACAACTCCAAATTGATTAAGGACTTAAATCTCAGAGACAAAACTTTTAGAAAAATATGTAGGAGAAATTTGATAAGCCTACAGTTAGGAAAGAATTTCGTAAACAAGACTCTAAATATGTAAATTGCAAAGTACTTCTCCAAGTCTGTAAGAAAAAGACAACTCAAAAGGAAAACAAGCAAGGACATAAAGAGACATTTCACTGGAAACATAAGTGACCAATAAAAATGTGAAAAAATACTCAATTTTGCTAATAATGAAATAACATTTCAAACTAAACTGACGTGCAAAAATGTTAAATGTTAGATCAAGTGTTGATACGATTATACACCAAAAGGAATTCTCATTCATTATGGGTGAATATATATAGGGTCAACTTCTTTGGAAGACAACTGAACCTCACCTAGTAATGCTGAACTGACTCTACCATAGCTATTTCACTCTTAAGGCATATACCTTAGAGAAACACTTATACATATCTACACAGAATTAAACAGAACATCGAATGTTCACAAGAGAACCATTCAGATTATTAAAAACACTACTGACAACCCAAAAGTCCCTCAAGAGATGAAACAATTTTTAAGGTGGCAATCCAACAATAAAATGTTATACAGACAAGGAAAATGAATTAACCTCACAACAATGTGAATGAATCACAAAAATAAATGAGGAACACCTATTAGAATGGCCAAAATCCAGAACGCTGACAACGCTGAATGCTAGCAAGGATACAGGGTGACAGGAATTCTCATTCCTGTGGGAATGCAAATGGTACAGCTATACTGGAAGACAGTTTGGCAGGTTTTTACAAAACTAAACATATTCTTATCATACAATCCAGCAATCAGTCCTTGGTATTAATAGTTACCCAAAGGAGTTGAAAACTTACGTTCACACAAAAGCGTGCACACAGATATTTATGTCCTTCAGGATATGAATGGATAAACTGTGGTATATCCTGAAAATAGAATATTATTCAGCACTAAAAGGAAATGAATTATCAAGCCATGAAAAGGTATGGAAGAACCTTAAATCCATATTACTAAGTGAAAGAAGCCAATCAGAAAAGTCTCCATAGTGTATGATACCAACTATATGACATTCTGGAAAAGGCAAAACTGTGGAGACAGAGAAAAGATCAGTGGTTGCCAGAGGTTGGAGGTGGGGGGAGGGAATCTAATCAGTGAACATTTAGAACAAACAAGGATACAAGGATGATTACCACAAAACTGAAAACGATGAACCCCTTAGCTACTCCTACATACATGGGAAAAACCAAACACTGCTTATACTGGAAGGAAACATTTTAGACCGCTCAGGTTTCGTTGATATTGCTGGAAAGGGGCTATCATTGGAAACCATTATTTTGTTTATGATCTGCAGTGCACTACAGGCTGCAGTGGCGTAAAGAAATGTAAGATAAATGTGTAAATGTAATTCAGTGAAGATAAATATTTTCCACATTGAGTTACATAACTATTCCAAGTTTTCTTAATCACTAGGTTCTTCATCTTTTAAAGAAAACCACACAAGACAACCTGTATTTGCAAAAATGAAAGTCTGTATTGGTCGCTTTGAATTCTGCTGTTCTTGTACAGAGCTAAAATTAACCATGAGCTGAAATTATTAACACATTCTCCAAGAAGCTAACCTTCTTCTAGGAAGACTCTTAATCTCAGAAGAGTAAACCCTTCCTGTTTCTGCTACAACAGCTGTAAACTGTGGCTAGTATTTCCTGTCTTCCTCAAGAAAAGGGTGGTAATTAATTGCTGAGATACTTAAAAAATATATGGTTCTGTGGATTAAAGGACAAGCAAGTATTGTTATATTTGGGCAGTTTTTCCTCTAATGAACTCTTCAGAATTTTTTGGTTGGTATCATTCCAAAAATTATAAATTAGGAAGAAATGTGTGTTCTCTCCCAAAGGGCAGTTGAACTTTGTTCAGAATGCTTAAGAAAACATCCGATGGGATGTTTGCTGATGGAGCTATGTCAACTCATCTTCAAGATTCCCCTTCTAGAATAGTACAGCTGTTATGAGTCCAAATGCCATGAATATTTTAGCATCACTGAAATCTCATATCCTACTAGCCACGGTACAATCCTAACCAGCTACTGCTGGAGGCCTGGACGTGGTGTTTATTCAAGAGGAAACTGAAGGTTAAAGGATAATATAAAATTGTAAGAGTTATGGTTAGGCACAGAGACTAAACAAGAGAGACATCAGCAAATGAGAAATGTGTGTGTGTGTGTGTGTGTGTGTGTGTGTGTGTGTGTGTGTGCGTGTGCGCATGCTCAATTCTCTTCTATTAAGAATCATTTAAACATTGAACAGTTAATAAATAAAACTGTCTAAGAAGATCTTTCCAGACAAGACCTGAGCCATAGCATATTATGGTATTCGCCGGAAGAGATGAGGTTATTATTTAGCCCAGAGGTTCTGTCCCTTCTTTCTCATGTCTCATCATCCCCCTCCAGGGTGGAAGCAGCAGGCATTTTTCTGACAGAGGGATTCAGAGACAGGAACAAAGGTCATGAATGTGTGACTCTACAAAGAGCGGAATTCAAAAGGAGATTACTTGGATATTTCTTCTGTGCTTTTGATCTCTTAATCAAATTACATGTAAAAAGTTACATGGCTCAGGCATTCTAAAAACAGCCTTGATTTATTTTTCTTCATTTAATTCCTTTCAGCAAATACTGTTGAGAGCCCATTTTGAGAGTCTTCAACTGCAGACCAACCACAATCACAGAATATCACCAGGTTTAAATATAAATCTGAAAAATTAAATATAAATCAGAAAAAATAAGATTCATTTATTTGTAAATAGTTATTGATCACCTACTATGTGCTCAGCACTGGGGGATATCGTCGTTACACACATAGAACTTACAATCTATACCCTCATCTAGCATCACACAAATATGTATTTAGTAACTGTAAGTGCTATGCAAGAGAACTATGGTAGAGTATGTGGCAGATGGATCTTGACACAGACTGGGCATCAGGGAAGACTTTCAAAGGAAGTGATGCTTGAGCTTATATGAAGCATGAATAGATGTTATCTTGGCAAAGGATTGAAAATAAGGGATGCATAAAGATAGCTCTGGGCATTTTCAAATTTTTCAAACTTCAAAAGCAGTGCAGACTTTATGTTTCTTAAGAGTTTTAAAATATGCTCACCAGAGTCATTTATCCTTACAGACCAAATTAAACATGCTCTAGGCTGAGAAAGACTGAGGGCAGAACCCCTCAGCAGTGACTGCTTCTGGTCATAACATACCCCTGGGCAGGGTCAGCTGCCAGCTACATGGAGTGTTTGTGGAACTTTGTGAGACCCAGGTGCCCTTAAATAGCCTGACATCTTGTTGTCGTCCCATTCCACATTTCTAATAAAATTCCTGACATTAATTTCATTCCTTTGGATTACACAATGTCAATACAAGTAGGGCATTGTCTCTATAAAGACACATAGACTTGCCATGACTTCTCAAGACCCTGCGTGATCTGGCCCCTTGTCTCCCCCCACTGACCCCCAGCTCATGCTCTTGTTTCCTCTCTCCCGTGCTCAGTACGGCCCAGTCAGACTAGCCTCTTACATAATCTAAATCACCACGGTCCTGCCCACCTCAGAGAGTTCAAAGATTCTCTTCCCTCTCCCTGCTGTGCTCTTCATTTTCTTCTTTTTCAGGTTAATTACTACTTTTCATTTGAATCTCAATAAATATCTCAATCACATTTTCTCCAGAAAGCCTTCCCTGACTTTCTAGGCCAGGCAACTGCTTCACTATACACTGTGTTAACAGCCTATGCTTCTGCTTCTTAGTATTGATCACAGTTGAAGTTAATTAATAAACTGAATAATTAACTGGTCCTTTGACGCCTATCTTCCTTGATAGTAGACTAAGCTTCAGAGGTACAAGGTTATATATGTTTTCTTCCTGACTCTATTTGCATTAAGTAGAACATAGTAGATATACCATAACGATTCTTTTTTTTTTTTTTTTTTTTTTTTTTTTTGTGGTACGC